>NC_080791.1:72436552-72596552 GCF_028018385.1 Neofelis nebulosa | reverse complement strand
ATCTAGTCAAAGAGAGGTCTGAGATTTAAATCTCTAAATCTTCCAGGACACCACACTTTTCCTTCTGGCAGTAGATTCTGTTAAGGCTGGTAGCAGTTTACCAGAAAAGTTCTAGACATGTTGGATGCAAATCAAAGATTTACTTTTGAAGAAATTTAAAAATTCAGTAGATTAGGCATGATAATTGTAAAAGTTTTTCAATTTTGGGAAACTGTGAGGCAGTGCTTATATGAGATGAGAAAAAAGAATTGGATAAAAAACGCAATATTCTTTCCCATAACAAAGCTTGGGAGAACTAGAAATTCTGTGGCTTGATAGGTGTGTACTAGGTACCTGGTAAAGAATCCCTTAGTATGCAAGACAGTGGGTAGTCATACTTGCCTTTTGTAATGATAGTTCAAACAATTTTGTGCAATGATTCATGAGAACAATTGGACTCTCATGGTCTCCTTTAGCTGTTTATGATAATATGTTACCAGCAAATGCAAGTGAGAAATTTGTAGCAAATAGCTATAAGGAAGGGGGGGATGATGAAGGTAAGGAGGGAGAAATACAAGATAACTACCATTTAGTTACTTATGCAACTAGACTGTTTGGTGTGTACAAAAAATGTGGACATTTGGGTTAGTGGTGAAAACCCTGCCTCAGCTTTCACATTCAATTACAACTTATAAAAATGTAGGTCCTTGTGTATGAGTTTTTTCTATTTCTTTCCCCCAGAAGTCAGGGTATATATAATGTTATATGGTAGTCAGATTTTAAGAGGATATCTAAGTTACTTGGTATTCCCTGAAATGAGCTCTAGATGGGCCATGTGTTAAATATATACTGCTCAAGTACCTCATTTCATTTTTTTCTCAAGACTGTCCTCAACACCTTTTGTGATGAGACAGCTGCAGTTGTATCTGATGCTTCTGGTGTGGCCTTTTTGGTAAGAGCTGGAAGGTTGAAATTGGATCTCACATTTCTCTGGATCTTGAAATGAATGGGCAGTGACACCTTTATTTTATCTCACAATTGTCTGTATAAGAATATAATTAAATGTTGACCATCTAGACTGACCAAGAAAAGCAAGCTAGGGAAAAGATGGATAGTAGCAACAAATATTTGTTAGGAAATTTATCATATAAAACTACAGTGAACCTCTCAGCTTTGTGTGCCAATGTCTTTAACTACTTCCACAACCAATTTTGTTGTCAAACTGTTCAGAATGAGAGTCAAATGGCTTGGTTAGAGGGTTGGCTGCTCTCCTTTTTTCTCTTTCTTTTTCTTTTCTTTTCGTTGTTCTTTTCTTTTCTTCTTAATAGTTGTTAACCAGTAATTAGACACCTTCAACCCTAGAGGTAGAAGGGAAGGAAAAAGATAGCAAGTCCTTTGACTAAGCTTGGATAAAATGAGTATCTGGAATATCTAACTGGAATATTCTGGAATGTTAAAGATAAAATTCTATGGGAAGTATATAAGTTAGTAAAGAAAAATTCAGATAATTGAAAATAGTTAATTATTTAATTTAGATTTACTGTCAGTTACCTTTAATTCTAACAGCATCTGTCCTGGAGTTAGATCACTTGAGTTCAGATTTTGCCTTTTGTATTTATGAGGTGTGACTTTAGGCAAATTTTAATTTTTTAGAAAAAGTTTATTTATTTATTTTGAGAGAGACAGAGACAGCGTGAGTGAGGGAGGGGCAGAAAGAGACAGAGAGAGAGAGAGAGAGAAAGAGAGAGAATCACAAGCAGGCCCTGCACTGTTAGCACAGAGCCCAATGTGGGGCTCAAACTCAGGAACCACGATATCATGACCTGAGCCTAAACCAGGAGTCAGATGCTTAACTGACTGAGCCACCCAGGCACCCCTAGGCAAATTTTAATTAAAAAAAAATTTTTTTTTTGTTGATTTTGTTTCCTTATCTGTAAAACAGGATCAGTGACATTATCTAAATGCTAGAACTGTTCTGAGAACTAAATGAAGTAATACATGTAGCAATGCTCTCAGTACAGTGACTTATACTTTCAAGCATATAGTAAATACTATTCATGTATCTTTTCAGCTACTCTCTAACATCATCCATCCATCCATCCATCCATCCATCCATCCATCCATCTGTCCATCTATCCATCTTCCTAATGTTTCTATCAACATAGATTGATGATTTGGTTGGGGGGGGGGGTTGGCATAGAATATGTAGTACTTTTAAGGTATGAAATGAATTTTTTTGGCCAAGGATGGGAGAAGAGGCAATAGCCCTGTAAAATCAAGTTAGGTACAGAAACCTAGAGGCTTTGCTTTAAATCCTCTGGTTAAGTATAATCCTCTAAATTTATTTCTGCCAATTCATTTAATAATACTTAAGTAATTGGGAAAATAATATTTATTGAGTGTTTTCTTTATGTGAAATATTATACTAGGTACTTGTGGGAATGCAGAGAAGCTAGGATTTTGTCCTTGCCCTTGAAAAGTTTGTAATCTGGTTGGGATTAGTCTTAAGAAATACAATGATATTACACTCTTTAAAAACATTATGTAAGATAGTATGCATTAAGTGTTGAATGAGTGACATAAAAAATGAATTTTCAGAGCACTTATTAGAAGTGATTAGAAATGTGGATCATAGTTCCTGGGAATAGTCTCCTGTGGTTTCCTAGTAATAAGAAAGGTGGGTGAGGGAAGTAGGGGGAGGCAGGCAGAGCAAAGATAAGGAGGCAGCAATAAGTGAAGTCTAAGTGTATCAGTATAGTCAGAATAGAAGGTTACAGTGTAGAATAATAGAAGATAAATTTAGAAAAATTGGTTGGATCTGGATGGAGGGCCTTGAATGCCAGAGTCAAGAGGTTAGACATTTTTTTTTCTGTCATCAGGGGAAAGCCACTGATGTTTCTTGATCAAAAGAGTGGCTTGATAAAGGGAGTGGCAGTAAGATTGATTTAGAGGGGCTGGGGGATGAAATTAGGGAAACCAGTTTAGAGCCTGCTGCAAGAGTCTAGGTGTGAGGTGTAATAAAGCCCAATACTCAGGTGATTATGAGCATGGTAAGAAGGTGTGAGCAGAAGAAATTTTATTAAGGAATACTTGGTGGCATTTAATGACAGGCTGGCACTGAGGAACAAGAATAAAAGAGGAGACAGATGCAGTGTCATGTTTTGAATTGGATGATTCCGAGAATGATGCTTTTCTGGGTGTGAGTGAATGAGGGAGAGTGTTGAGGAAAATAATGATGAAACTAATTTTAAGTTTGTTGAATATGACATAGCAGAGTACATCTTGGTATAAATGTCTAGCAGTCATTTGAGGACTGTTGTATTTCAGGATGATGAGAGAGAGCTCAGTGTTGGGTATATAAATATAAAAATTATATGATTTAAATATTAGGGAATGGGATGTTTGACAAAAAGAGCATAGAGAAAGAATAATGTTTAAGTTGGCAGCATTAACATATGAGTGGTATTTTCTGTGATTATGTATTCACCTTAAGTTTGAAAAATAAGCTGTTTGCTCATCTCTCCCTCTCTGATTTTCCCTTTCTCTTTCTTTCCAATTTTAGATGATATGTAGACAATGCTGATTGTCTACAATGTGTGTGCACTGTGTGGGGCATTGACAATCCAGGAAAGAACAAGACAGACATGATCCCTAGTCTCGTGGAATATACAGAATAGGCTTTTTTTTTTTTAAATAAAACAAAATCTTTTAATATTTTTTATTTTTCTTCCTTTAATATTTTCTAGTTTCTTTCTATAAGCTTATGATAATATCTTTGCAAGCATTTATCTCCTTGGGACTAGAAGACATTCTATGACAACAGGTTTTTTTTTTTTTTTTTCTTCCTCTTGTTGATCCTTTTTTTATTATTACTATATTGCAAGGAATATTCTGCAGGAGCATATTTTAGGAATGTATTAAGTTCTCATCACTGAAGTTCAAAAAACACTGATGGCATCCCCTCTGTGCCTGGAGGTTTTTATTTTGTTAAGCTTATAAGTAGGGTTTCTTGGGCCAGGGTGGGGCGGGGGAAGCTTTATTATGTGACTTGAAAGTTGGCAAGGTCAAGGAAAAAGATCTTTTCCAAAACAGTCTTATTTCTCAAACTCAGACTTCTTTTAATGATGTGAAATTTATCTGAAATCACAATAAAACTTGCAACTGGAGATTGGACTTTCGCTTTCCTTTTTTTCTCCTATCCTCATTCCGCTTCTGATTTAGCTACACAGTCAATCCAGTGCCTTTATCTCACCCTTTTCTCCAGGCTTCCATTCTAAATTTTTTTAATGTTTATTTACTTATTTATTAAAAATTTTTTTTTTATGTTTTATTTATTTTTGAGAGAGAGAGAGAGAGAGAGAGAGCACAGGAGGGACAGAGATAGAGATGGAGACACAGAATCCGAAGCAGGCTCCAGGCTCTGAGCTGTCAGCACAGAGCCTGACACAGGGCTCAAACTCACGAGCTGTGAGATCATGACCTGAGCCAAAGTCAGATGCTCAACTGACTGAGACACCCACGCGCCCCAAACCATGCTTCCATTCTAAAAAGGGGTAGTGGTGGAATAAAAACGCAGTGTAAGATGGGCTGGTCATTTCAGATTTATAAAGGATGAAATGTCTAAGTTCATATGTGAAGATTCAAGCTCAGGGAATCTAATGTTGTGATGGATTCTGATTCATGCCACTTGCACTCTAGTGCGGTGCTTCTCCCTCTCCCTCAACTGACCCATTTTTGTATATGTGTTGGAGGATTAAAAATGATATTTAGAACACAAGTATCAAGTAAAAATGGAATATAAGGCAATGGCTGGTGGGCCATTGATAAAAAAGGAGGGCATTATGGGGTGCCTCGGTGGCTCAGTTGGTTAAACATCTGACTTCGGCTCAGGTCATGATTTCATGATTCATGGGTTCAAGCCCTGCTTTGGGCTCTGTGCTGACAGCTCAGAGCCAGGAGCCTGCTACTGATTCTGTGTCTCCCTCTCTCTCTCCCCCTCCCTGCTCTCTCTCTCTCTCTCTCTCTCAAGGGTAAATAAACATTAAAAAAAAAAAAAAAAGGAGGGCATTATCGATGAAAGAAGAAAGCCCCTATGTGTGGAGTGTTTTCAGAATGGGCTAGTTTTTTCCATAGTGGAAGGAATGATGTAAATCTGAATGTTTTAACTTTTGAGTTAGATATAAAATCACTTTACAAAAAGAGCGTTTAAAAATTTTTTTTTAATGTTTACTTATTTTTGAAAGAGAGACAGAGGGAGAGAGAGAGACAGAACATGAGAAGGGGAGGGGCAGAGAGAGAGGGAGACACAGAACCCAAAACAGGCTCCAAGCCCTCAGCACACAGCCCAGTGTGGGGCTCAAACCCACAAACCGCAAGATCACGACTTGAGCCAAAGTCAGATGCTCAACCAACTGAGCCACCCAGGCGCCTCCCCAAAAGAGCTTTAAACAGCAGTTCGTTTGCAGCAACATCTGTATTTATATCTTAGGAATCTTCAGGATATGGGAGAAACAGGTCAAATTTTCAGTGCTTTAATACTAACCCAGTTGTGGGTTATACTGAAATTACTTTCATAATGGACCAATCGGGCCACCAAATTTGGACAAGAATTTCAGATGCTGAGTGTTTCAGTAATAATTGTGAACCTGTACCCTATGCTTGGTTATTTTTGTAAACTTGGATAGAGATTACTAAATCAGTTTTGTTAGGTGAATTTTCAATCTTGAAAAGACACGCCGCTTCAGAAGACAAAAATGAAGCATAACTTTTTTTTTTAAAGGAGAAATGAAGACAAAAGCTTTTGAGGTTCAATCCTACCTGTCTTTTTCAACTTTCAGAAAGACTTCTAGTCTGGAAAGAAATCTCTTAAAGCATGGTTTTTATAATGGACGTGCTGCTGACATACACTTAACATTATTGGCCCAAATGGCAGCAATATAATTTGTAGGCCTTGTATTCTGTCTGGAAAGTTGTAGTGCTCTCATTGGTATTTGTATTCGCTTTTTGTGAACTGGTCTTTCGTGTTGTTTTTTATTTTAATTTAATGTGAGACTAATAAATCTTATTGTTAAATAAGAAAGATTGCATCATAGCTGTCAGTATTAAAATGCACTCCTTTTTGGGGGAAGCCAGATAGATGTGTTTACTCTGTAGAGAGATTTAGATTTGATTTTTTGTTTTCTTCATGGTAATTATGTTTGCACTTTGCTGATCACTAGTTGTGCATTATTACAATGGAAGGTGACAATTTGATTGTCTTCAATTGGAGAAACAAGTAATTTTATATTCACTAAGCTGTCAGGTAACACTAACTCACAGTACTAAGAGCTCCTGGCAATGCAGCTTGGCACCTATATTTAACTGCTTTGATGCTTGTGTAACCTCCGCTGAATCAGAAATACTTTGCCTGCTGGAAATGGTTTTCAGGGTTGTACAATGAGGTTTTCATTAAGCAGACAAACTGAAAATGAACTGCAAAGCCACGGTTGTTTCTCTTCCCTTTCCTTCCTTTCCCTCCCCTTCCCTTCCCTTCCCTCACCCCTCTCCACCTTTCCCTCCTTCTCCCCTCCCCATTCCTCCTCCTCTTCTTATTTGATAGGAACCTGAAATTTATGCCTTATTTCATTTACATGAAAGAGACGAATTGCTGGATTGCTGCTTTATTTAGCTGAAGGAGAACCTCAAAGATGAACTTCTTTATGTAATTTTGTTCACTGTCATCATGTGTGACATTTTTTGAAACGATCTATATAGCATCAATTTTCATTTTTCTCTTTTTTCTGGCAATATTAAAAAAGTGAAAATAGAAGTAAGGATGGAAAAGTATACAGGGACAGCCTCCTACCCTTTCTCTCTGAGAAGTTATTGTTCTGGTTTATGATTTTTGTTAATAAGTGGATAAGATATTATCCACTTGTAATTGGGCTTCCAGACTAGAGGATTGGTTTCAAGCTGACAAAGACATGTTTGGCATTCATTTTAAAAACTATGGTTCTCATTTCATGTGAAGAGGAGATTCAAAGTAAGCATATATAAATAAACTCATTCTGCTATTATTTTAGACAGCTTTCATTCAAGCCACATAGAGGTCTTTCAGTTGAGCTATAAAGTCATTGTGCTTGATTAAAATCCTCTAACTTAGTGTGTATTTATAGTAGCCATTGTTTGGTTTTGTTCGTATTGTTAAGTGGCTGATTGTATTTACAAATTCTGGGCCTGGCTTTCCAAAGCAAAGATCCCAACAAGTTTCTGGTACATAAACTGTGAGAAAAATTCAATATTACTATAAACAAAAGTACAGACAGAGGTTACATGAAGTCAAGTTGTTTTGATCTCTTGAAGAAACTGGATACTCAGAGACACATGTAATGATTACTGGTTTTCCATAGGCAGTCAGGCAAGCAGGCTCGTCTTTAGGCTGGTTGCCTGCCTCTTCCAGCAGATACTAACCAATTAGACAGAGGTGGTTACGTGATGTAACATTATCAGGAGAAACAATTCATGAGTCAAAGCATTCCAAGACATATGAGCTCTAGTCCAAAGAACAGTCTTAAGCTATATAAAGTGACAGCAATATTGTCAGCTAAATATAAACTCTAGAAACACAAACTTTGATGACTTGAGAAGAATCTGTTCCAGGTAGTCCTTGTTTTGTAAGAACCTCAGAAGGCCTTTGGAGACAATTTTGTGCTTTGGTGTGAAAAATTAGAAGGCTTAGCTAAGTCAGAATCCATTAATTGAGGTCCCTTCTTAGACATACTTCAAGGGCCTCAAGCATATTTCGTTTGCCTCATCTCTGTTGATCTGACAGATAACACAAATCAGTGAGTTTTCTTCTAACAGATATTGTCTGTATATGTTACCATGTTATGTTCTGAAAGAGCCACTACAAACATTAAAAGATAGGTTTACAACCCTCCAACACAGCTCTGGAGGCAGTTACCTTCTTTTTCTCTGAGTTTTCTCAGTTACTTATTAACTCATTTCCAAAAGCCCCAGATGAAAGAGAGACAAAAAAAAACCTGGCAGAAGCCTGGGGCAGTTTGGGGGTGGAGTTGGGGAGTGGAGGTAGTGCTGGAGAAAACAATACAAAGAATCAACAACCACCCTCAGGCTTTACTCAAATGAAACAGGAAAAGCTTTGAAAGGGATGTCTTCATTTTAATGTCTGGAATTGGGATCCTTCCCCACCCCTCAATCCTTAAAGGGGGGGAATTAGAGGTACAGGAAAAAAGTTTTAAAATCATTTTTTTTGCCCTAGGCTGGGTGGACTGGCATCCTCTGTAGGGTTCCTGAGTATTGTGCATTTTGGCAGCTGAGCATATCTGTTACTCATGCTTCTTAAAATGAGACGCACTGTGTTATATTTTTGGAAAATTAGTTGTTTATTTCTCAGTATCAGATCAATTGCAGCATTAAATTAACAGTGAATTATTTGACTGAAATAAGTCTACCTTGGTAGCCTGGGGCTGAGTTGCAAAAGTAAATGTGAATATTGTCCTGAATTTTTAATTTTTTCTTTAAGTAAACCAACTATTAAATGTTGCTCTATGTTAAAAACAGAGCTTCTTTTGAATAAATGTGATACACTTAAAAAGTGAATGCCATTTGATAATTATCTTAGAAATAAAGAAATAAATTTTAAAAATCAGGTTAAAAATATTGTTCCGATAAATTTAGTGGCTCTTTTTGAAACTTATCTAAATCCGAAAGGATAGTTTTGAAATGGATTCTTCCCAAGCAGTAGTTAAAAAAAGTAATTTCAAGCGGCGATGCCTTATGAGAAAGTTGTTTTAAAATAATCCTAACCTTTAAACATGTACAAATAACTGTTTCTTTAAAATTAACAACATCAGATTGGGCTGGTTTAAAATTCTAGAACATTTAATTTTCTGAGACAGAGGGATTAATGTATACATATGCACATCCTTACCATTTTATAAAGTCTTGGACCAGAGAATCTTAATTTCTTGTCAAAGAACACAAAGTAAATGTACTGTCTGATTAAGTTTGTAATGGCCTAGACATTCAGCTTTCATACTGGGGTTTTGGAGCAAAATAATTATCATCTTTCTAGAGATACTCCTACTGACTTCCTAGAAAACATTATCAATTGCTAGAGACTTATTTCCAACAATCTCATTCCCAAAAGTCCTAAGCCCTGAAGTTCTTCACGATGTCCTGGCATCCTGGGAATTCACTTGATCTTCTGGGCAGAGACATTTCAAACTCGGGGAACACATGATGGGAATTTAGTTTCATGTGTCCCAAAGATATGTAATTCTCTTTGGAGGTTTTACTTGATAATAGCTATGCCCCAGAAAACCATCTTGTTTAACCAATGTGATAAGTTGACAATGTAGTTTTTCTCTCTGATTATAATGTACTCTGTGTAGTCAATACACTAGTACCATGTGAGTGTAATTTCCTCTTTTATTTTATCTCCAATGCACTGTATTATAAATAAACAGTTAAAAAAAACACCAAACAAATCTGTTGCATCTCCTTTTAAGATTGTACCACTGTAGACACTTGTTCTAGTAAAGTAGAATTGGGCGCATTTGATTGCATTTAAATTTTTCATGCTTCAGCAGTTTGGCTGGGAGCACAGTAAAGAAAAATCCCATGAGCGAGGATAGTTTAGAATAATAGAACTTGATTTTGTGTATTATAGCGGCAACATTTGCGCTGCTTTAGTTAGGGTTGTGTCAGCACTTCCATTATAAACCCCTGTTTTCAGGGGGTATAACTAGGGAGATTTTTTTTAATACAAATTAAAAAAACAATTCATTTGAATGATTTTTAAGTTATAATAGTGCAAAAATAAAACAAAGTAAAGTCATATATAAATTGACCATCTCACAAGGATTTTGATTCTTTTGCTTATTAGTTTTATATGACAGCAGCTAAAGTAAGATGCTGTTCTAATATGCTGGGGGTGAAAGTTTTGGTAATGAAAAATTACTATGTGAGCATTAAAAATAAAAGTAAACAGGGGCGCCTGGGTGGCGCAGTCGGTTAAGCGTCCGACTTCAGCCAGGTCACGATCTCGCGGTCCGTGAGTTCGAGCCCCGCGTCAGGCTCTGGGCTGATGGCTCGGAGCCTGGAGCCTGTTTCCGATTCTGCGTCTCCCTCTCTCTCTGCCCCTCCCCCGTTCATGCTCTGTCTCTCTCTGTCCCAAAAATAAATTAAAAACGTTGAAAAAAAAAATTAAAAAAATAAATAAATAAAAATAAAAATAAAAGTAAACATCCCACGTGACACTTTAAAACATTAAAACAAGTGTATATTTGACTTATGAGTTTCTAAAGGAGAGTAACCATGGTGCAATGGTTATGGTAAAGGCATTGCCAAAAGTCAAGTATCTTCACAGCCTCCAGAATAGTTCAGTTGGTCTAGTAAAGTGTTTTAAAAGGGAAAGCCAAAGTAAAGAAATGAATGAGGATTTAATCAGGAAGTTGAAGCATTCTTTAATAAAGTAATTGTGCAAAAAGGAATCGGTAAATTGAATCTAATAATCAGTAAATTTAAGACTTGTTTAATAAACTGTGTTTTAAAAAGAATTTGTACACATTTTCCTTTTAAAAATACAACAAAACTACCAAACTACAACAAGAACAACAATGAAAGAAGCCCACCAATTTTCTCTGCGAACAACATGCTGAGAGCTACAGTAAACTCAAGCACTTAAATAAAATATGATATGGTAAAGTATTCTTCTTGGAACACAAATGTTAATTCCTTTGCTAAAGGGAAGGGTTTCAAAGTTGAGTATGCCCTCCTTGGTTGTTAACAATAATCATTATTGTCCTACCTTCCCCCTCTCCTTGTCCCCTAATGATGGTGTGAACTGAGGATGAGCAGTCAAATTTAATATTGCTTTATTTTGGCAGCCTACCTTTTATTTGCAACCTTGATAGACATTTGTATTTGGAGGTGCAAAATAAAAGACAAATTGTGTGATGTTATAAATAGGTAGCTTTCCTGAATGGTCACTGGAGGAATCACCAGAAGACTGTTGATGAAGTAGAGGTGAAGCCTTTCCTCACTAATTGTATTCAGCGTGTAATTTCTAAACTTCCCTCTGAATTTTGATTTTCAATTAACACTCCCCATTTGAAGATAATTTTCTATTTAATGTAATTGCAGGAAATAATTTATTGGCTGATTAAGACTGAGGGCCCAGCCTTCCTTAAGAAAACACTCTAACAAACCAGCCTTTAAACTCAACTCAGCTTTGGACAGATTTAGTCTATTTTTACAGCTGCACGGTTGTGTTTAATTAGGATTGTGCACTATTGTTCATTGGTGCAGTTTATACTTGAAATTATTCTTAAGAGACTTTTCATTTTGGGTTTTGTGTCATGATTAATTTATACTAAAGCAACAATCACAGATATTGCTATTGGAAGGAGCCAAGTCACTTTATAATAAGAGGATGTTTGTTGGGGAGCTAAAGTCACTCTGAGTTTTGCCTTATGACTTCCAATTGTATGTAACTGTTTTTAAAAGCAGCAGTAAATTCATTCTTTTGTTTTCCATGTGAATGATTACATTATTGGCACTATCATTATCTGGACTATGAAAACACTCTTGTTGTTCATGGTAAACTCTGGATAAACTTGCAGACCAGTTATAATTTGCCTGGTGTTACTGTAGGATTTTACAGTGATTCTTGTACAATAAGAAACATCCTTTGGTAACATTTTCTACACATGCATATACGTTTTTCTATTTGTGAGTACTGATAGAAATAAGTCAAGAATATACTTATCTGATTCTTTGATATAGTACTCTTTAGGGCATTTGATTTCTTTCCCCTCAAAGAGAATATAGACGTTCTTCTGCACTTCCTTTTCCCCATGTTATTTTCTAGTATCAAGTCTAATGGATGAAATTTTATTATTTGTAGAATGATTATTATAAGTAGGTATCAGCATTTTAATATGTTTCAAAGCACTTCAAAAGCCTGTAATACTTTTATTTAGAACTGTGCATAATTAGATTAGCTGATCTTATATTAATTTTTTTCACTGTAGGATACTAAATCTGAACCCCCTCATTAATTGTGAGAAATTTAGCATTAGCTGTTAAATCCTATGTGAAACATGGGCTGCTACATAAAAACTACTGTTTAAATTGGAATTAACTTAATTATTTTTCTTTGCACTTGATATTTCCTTCACTGCAATATTCATGAAAGCATGTGACAGATTTGTAAATTTAACTGTTAATCTCAGATTTCTAGACCCTTTAATCAGTATTTATTTGTCTGTAGAAACAGTACTAGCAAGTTAATGATTTGCTAATTTGAAAAATGCTCATGTGGTTTCCTATGTTAACTGATTTGTGCATTTTTTAAAAAATGGTATGAAATCAATTAATGTTAAAGAGCAATTAAGGTGGAGATTTTATTCCTTCGTTACACAGCAGTTTTAGAGCTAAAGATGCTATAAACCAAAAACAACTTAAAGTTTTAGAAAAAATTCTCAATTGTCTCTTAAGTTATAAACTTTTGATGGTTTTGTTTCTAAACATTTTGCTAAGAAAATCATGTTGATAAAGCATAGAATGGAGACCTTGTGCAGAAGGCAGTGAATGTTTACTTGTGGGTACATAGATGAATGCACAGTAATTGTTTTGCAGTTTTTTTAAGTTTATTTATTTATTTATTTATTTATTTATTTATTTATTTATTGAGAGAAACAGAGAGAGAGACAGAGAGAGAGAGAGAGAGAGAGAGAGAGAGAGAGAGAGAGAGAGAGAAGCAAGCAGGAGAGGGGCAGAGAGAGAGGGAAAGAGAGAATCCCTAGCAGGCCAACATAGGGCTTGATCTCATGAACCTGAGATCATGACCTGAGCCAAAATCAAGAGTCAGATGCTTAACTGATTGAGCCACCCAGACACTCTTGTTTCTGCAGTTTAAAAAAAAAATATGATGTATAGTAGGCATTTTATAATTTTCACAGTAAATGTTTTGAATTTTGTATGTACTTTCTAATATAAAATAGAGGCATAGGTATTTCATATACTCTATTCAAATGTTATAAAATTGTCCTAAGACTAATCTATCAGCCAATCAATATGTCACTTAAAAGTTAAGTTAAAGTAGTTGACACATTTGGAAGATCTTTAGAAAAGGATCAGATTGACACTAAACAATGTTAGGACTAGCACTCATAGGTGTAGTTTACAAGGTATAAACTAAGGTCAGGACCAAATTTGCTTAGGACTTTCAACATGTATTGTGAATTCTCCTGATTATATTTTCCCACATAGACTTCTTTTGTTCTTACATAAAGCGTAAGAGAAATTTGGATATTTGTACTTTGAAATTATTCTTCAAACTGGCTTATTTGCCAGTTTATTCACTTATTTATTCCCCCCCCCCCCCATTGTTAGCCATCAACTGAATTACTCTTAAGAAGCTAATAATCTAGTTGGGAGAATTGGGAGGAAAAATACACATATGCATATACTATACATTATGAAAACCTGTTCCATGAAAATTTCATTTGTGGATGGAGAAGGGAGAAGATGTGTAGCAATTACTAGGAAGAGGTTTGCTGGGTTAAAAGCAGAGAGGGAGAGTGGTACAGATGAGCTGAACTTTTATCAGTGGTTTAAAGTAGCTCATAAACAACTTGAAGTTAGAGACCCTACTTTTTTTCCTGAATTAGTCAAATGTAAGGGATGGTTTGTTCTTTTGTCATTGACAGATTTTTTGAACCCATGCTCTTTCTCTCTCTCCTGCAGAAGAATGTCTTCCAAGCAAGCCACCTCTCCATTTGCCTGTGCAGCTGATGGAGAGGAAGCCATGACCCAAGATTTGACCTCAAGGGAAAAGGAAGAGGGCGGTGATCAACATGTGGCCTCCCATCTGCCTCTGCACCCCATAATGCACAACAAACCTCACTCTGAGGAGCTACCAACACTTGTCAATACCATTCAACAAGATGCTGACTGGGACGCTGTTCTGTCGTCTCAGCAAAGAATGGTGAGCTTTTAAAATCTGGCCACTGTCACTAAGCGTGTCCTTTAGTATGGCCTCATCACAAATACATGTTTTAGAGAAAGCTCAAAATACATATCATAGAATTATTTGTGTTCAGATCATGAAACAAACACCATGTATATTATTAATATTACTAATATGCTAGTAACTGGGAAAAATTGGAAAATGGTTTCTGATTTAGTTTTTTATACATTCTTAGGTCAACTTGCCAAAAGATATTTAATTTAATTTGGGGGAGGTTTGGTTATCTTATTTTCTGAATCTCTCTCTTTTTTTAAAGTTTATTTATTTTGAGAGAGAGAGAGAGAGAGAGAGAGAGAGAGAGAAGGGAGCAGGGGAGGGTGGGCAGAGAGAGAGGGGGAGAGAGAATCCCAAGCAGGCTCCGCACTGTCAGCACAGAGCCAAATGTGGGGCTTGAACCCATGAACCCGTGAGATCATGACCCGAGCCAAAATCAGGAATCAGACGCTCAACTGACTGAGCCACCCAGGCGCCTCTCTGAATTTCTTAATAAGGTGGTAAACTTGATAATAACACAAAATAGGTACGATCAAATAAAGCGTGACTGTGTATTAACATTGAAATGTTGTATTAAGCAAACATGTCTATGTGAATGAGGTCATATGGTGAATACATATTCAGTGGAGGAAATGCAGGTATTTATCATTTTTAATGGTCATTTTTGATTTATGATAAAGCTTTTCTCACTTTGTGCCTATACATTAATTTCAAAAGGACGTACAAAGCTCCTGAGTATCATTCAATCAGACTTCAGGAGTTTGCCCTGAAGGTAGAAACATCAGATCCAGGGAGTGTATTAGCCAGCTTTCCCATGCTAAATTCTGTCTCTAGCCATCAAAACAGAGGCCACGGTAAGTGGCATTGTCTAGTTTAAAGCAAAAATGTCCAATTTTTTAGCATCTACAACTGACCAAAACCTTAACATATTTTATTAGAGTAGGAATTGAAAACCTGTTTTACATTTCTTAACTTTTGGTTAATGTTAATGAAAGATATCTTAAGTGGCCTGTCATGAAAAGTTATATTCTTTAGTAAAAAAATAAGGTAATATTTAAAAACGCCTTTACAACTGATAACCTATGTTTAAATTCTTGCTCTGTGCTTAATGCTTAATGTCGAAGACTTGATTCCATAAATTATGGAGGCAGACATTTTTCTTTCTCAGGTGATTTTGCAGGTACAACTAGTGCTCTGTAACAGTAGGTGAAAAGTAGGAGATTGGGAGAAAAATAAGACTTTTCTAGACTAACTTTTCTAGACTGTGAACTTAGGTTCACAGGGGATTATCATTACACAATTAATAGATACACTGGAAGATTTATTTTCCTTACATGGGGAAAGAGAAAGTATAATAAGGCAAGACTAAAAGTTTTTCTGATTGAACTTAATCATTTTTGTACTTCCAAGATAGCAAGGGTGAAATAGCTAGTCACTGCCACTGGCTTTTTGAGAAGATAGTAGGGCCATGTTTTATTTTTATGTCATCAAATATTTATGGAGCACCTTTTCTGGGTTCAGTATTCTACTCGGTGCTGGCTGTATTGTGGTGGAAAAAAACATGAATGATTATGCTTTCATGGAACTAATATCTAGGAGAGGGGACAGAAGTTAAATAAACACACATACATAAGTATATAATTAAAATTGTGACATGTGTTAGGAAGAAAAAGAGCAGAATGCTATGTGAGAACATAATGGGATAAACCTAATTTAGAATAGATGGATAGGGATGCCCTCTCTGACTTAAGGATGATAGGAATAGCCAGACAAAGAATAGAAGAAAGAGTAAAAATAGCAGAGGGAACAGCATGGAGGAAATATTTGAGGGGAGAAAAATATAGCTGAGTATCAGGAAATGAAAGATAGTCTTAGTGGCTGGAGTGTAATGAATGAGGTTACAGGGTAGCATCAGATATGGTTGGAGAGACTGGTAGAGGCTATATCCAACAAGACCATATAGATTATGTGATGGAAATGAGGTTTGCATCTAAGTGCAATGGAGAATCATTGAAAGGTTTTAGAACATTGCAGATAGATCACTCTGTCTGTAGTATGAATGGATGGGAAGGAGAGAGAGTGAAAGGAGTAAGACCTATTGGGAGCCTACTTAAGAAGTCCAGTTAAGAGATGGTAGTGGTTTGGGCAAATGGGATAGAGAGAAAGGATGGACTCAAGATCTATTTTACCACTTATGCCAAATATAGTCATGGACAAATAAAAGTAATGAAGCTGAAAAATATAGGTTGAGGCAGAAATAATACCCTTTAAATTTTACTTCTTTAGAGAACTGTAAAATTTTGTTTGTATCTTGGCAAGTGCCAAATTGCTTCAGTGAGTTATTTGCAAAGTTTTATGATCTAACTTTTATCAGAAAATAGATATTAATAATTTGCTTACCAAATTTATATTAAGAGGGATTTATGGTCGTATAAAATAGTTTAAATTCGCAAATATGTTATATATTAGTATAAAAGAAATCATATTTGCTGGAAATGTTTTCAAACTTTCACTCTCTTTTGATATCAAGCACTGCTTTCCACTGGAGCCTTTGTGTATTCTGAATGTCTAGAAGCCAAAATATTTTGTTTTAACTCCCACTCTATAGTATTTCCCAGCTGTGTACTTATATGGTATAATAAAAGGATTTAACAAATGAGAAATAGCAGCTGCATTTGGAAATTCCCTTTGTGCTCCCTTTTCATTCGATAGATTCAATAATGTGTAACAACTGTAGCATCAGACCTGTAATGACTTACACTGCAAGTATCATATCACCAACCAGTTTTTCTTTATGGGGAAGAAAAACAATAGAAAGGATTTTAGGTTTCTGGGCAGTCCTGAAAACCTACATATCGAGTATGTGTATATGTGTGTGTGTGTGTGTGTGTGTGTGTGTGCGCACATGCATATGTGTATATGTGCACGCATGCATGTGTGTGTATGTGTTGGGGTGGGGAGATGACTGAAGTAAAATTTAATAAACATTTTATCTCATTCCACTTTCAAATAATTAGGAATCCAAAAGTATTGTCATGATGTTAAGTGAAACTTGGTTGTTCTCTTATACTTGTTACCCACTGTAATTGAACCCCATAAAATAGGTGTGGAGAAATAAAATTTTAAAGTAAAAAACAGTAACACAAATTCTATTAGCACCTATTCAGTTTCCAGTTATTAATTTTTTTGATGGCCTTCACTCATGAACAGTAAGAAACAAAAATTTCTTATCTCCTGGGTTCAGGAAGGGTTTAACTCTGAAATATTAAGACCACAGAAGAGCTTTACTGTAAAGAGGGGGTAAAGACAAAGCAGAGAAGTTCTGCTAATCCCCACTTCCTGATTAGAAAAAAAAAATCTTGGGGCGCCTGGGTGGCTCAGTAGGTTGGGCATCCGACTTCGGCTCAGGTCATGATCTCAGTCTGTGGGTTCGAGCCCCGCGTCGGGCTCTGTGCTGACAGCTCAGAGCCTGGAGCCTGTTTCCGATTCTGTGTCTCCCTCTTTCTCTGACCCTCCCCTGTTCATGCTCTCTCTCTCTCTCTCTCTGTCTCAAAAATAAATAAATGTTAAAAAAAAAAAAAAGAAAAAAAAATCTTGAAATGTTGAAATTCTGATTATTCTGACGTGGCGTTCCAACAAAATATGAGACCCCACAGTTTCAAACAAGGAAGATAATTCATTGTGGCATAAGCAAAGGAGAATAGAAATTTTAGAGTTTGACATTCAAAGACCAATTTGAGATTAAAAAGTTTTAGGCTCTGATTTTAATTATAATAGCTTATGCTATAGACACCAAATTTCTTGATTTTAAGTTTCCTGTAAATTGATAAATTCCATCTGAAGGCTGAAAAGCTAGTGTAAATAAAAATTTACTGTCCTTTTTCACTATATACAGCCACTACTATTTTCATTATGGTATGGGTGTGCCAGTACTTTTTTTTTCCCAGAGGAATATTGACACTGTCTCCTGATAGGTGTTTTTGTTCCCATAAGGACTGATTCATTAGACAGTAATAAATTCACATCATTTTTTCATGGAAAAAATGTGTAGTGTATCGTTCTATTCAATGTTAACAAGGATGAAGGAACATTTTATGGTTATATTTAGTGACTGGAAGTATGATACTGTGTGTAACCATTGTCTCCTAAAGATTACTTGAATATATAGCTCCTACTAAGTTCCAGGCACAGGGACTTTCTTATGAATAAATCAGGAAAGAGCCCTGCTATCCTGGAACTTCTAGTAGTATTACAGACAATAAAGAAGTTTCACAGAGTGAGCCAATGTCAGACAATGATAAGTGGAATAAAGAAAATTAAATAAGAAAATGTGATCAAGAATGACTAAACAGTCCAGAAGGTCTTTTTGAAGGTGTGACTTTTGAGTTGAGATTTGAATGAGAAGGAACAAACTATGCAGAAATTTGGGGGAAGACACCCAGCTAGAATATACAGAAAGTGCAGCAGCCTTTTTCATTGGTGTATTTGAACAACAGAAAACAATAGAGTGACTGGAATGGAGTGGGTGTGAGAGAGAATGGTATGAGATGAAATCAAAGAGGAAGTCAGATGCTACAGACTTTGGGGGTATCACAGGCTACAGTGAGGTGTTTGGGCTTTACTTCAAGTGCAACAGGAAGCCATTGGAAGATTTTAAGCAAGAGTCTAACATGATTTGATTTATGTTTTAAAAATCATATTGGCTGCTGTGCAGGATACAGATTGTGGGAGATAATACCAGAAACAAGGACACCTAGTAGGAAAATTATGGCAATAGTGCCCATGAGAATTTGAGGGTAAATGGAAGAGTGAACAATTAGAGAGGTTATTCTTCAAGTTCCCCTAGATTCTGAAGAGGACAGGATTCACACAGAAGTTGAGGAGAGTATTTTAAGCCTTGTGGCCATGACGTTAGTCAAGCGAGCAGAAATTTAGTTAAGAATGAACAGGAAATGAAATTGTGAAGATCAAGAAAGAGGGCCAAGGGTAGGCTTGTTCCTGGACAGAAAATGGTCCCATGTGAGGACAGAAGCTTTTTACTTAAGAGGGAATTGGTTGCAGGTGACTTCTGGGGCAGGCCATGAGGATGTGGGCAGAGTACCAACAGTATCTCTTACAAGATCCAAAAAGTGACAACAAGATTGTTGTGCTCTTGCTTGCATGCTTATATTGATATGTAATGTAAGTCAAAATGGGATTATATGCATCTGCCTTTCAATTTCTGGTGTAATTAAGTAAAAATAACCATGCTGGACCTTCAGCCCCAGAAAATCAGAGCTTCGTATTTTAGAGATCTACTTAAATTCCCCTGAGTAAGTTTTATCTTTTAGAAAAGTTTTAAAAATATTTTTTCACTGTAAATAAAAGATGCCAATGATGGCCTTTGCTGTAATTGAAAGAAAATAGTCATAGGCATGTTGGGATATTTAATAAATACTAGGAACAATACTGTCTTGCTCGTAAACAATTTCTCGTTTCTGCCTTTCTTGCTTTTAGTCCAAAGAAGTTGCTAATCAACTCTGGAGTGTTCTATGCAGTTCATTTTGAGTCATAAAAATTCTGGTGTGAACTTTGTACTGTGACTGGGATTGGAGCTGTTGTCATACATGATAACATAGTCCAGGAATTTTGAGTGAGGATTTAATCCTTGTCCACCATTATTTATGTTGTGGTAGGATTTTAGAAGATTTCTAATTTTTTAAGCTTTTAAAAGATTTTAAAAACTTGTTGCCAGTTTTTGGTAAGATTTAGTCATTTAAGATAGTAAATAACACCCAAATGAAATGTATTTTCTCACTTTTATTGAGACTGTACTTTAGAGAGTGTAGTGAAACCCACTAGTTTGCCTGGTCCCATTTTGTAATCTTAACACCTAAGACAAGATTTATGTGCATCTTTTTGTACCTGCTTGGTCTGTGAATCACAGGAAAAGAACCATGAACTGACAAGGCTTAGACTTCCTGGAAAATTTAGTTACTACTCCTCTCATTTTAAGATTTTGGAAATTCATTCAATTTAAGTAAATTTCAAACCTAGACTTCTGGTAACAAGCGAAAAACTGTCTGCCCTTGTCTCCTGAGTTATGAAACAACGTTCTCCAGGAAGCTCTGTGGTAGATTTCCCATTTTCTGTAAATTTGAAACTGTATTAGTACATAGTACTGTCTCTTTTTAAACCTATTTCAGAAATTTAATGACAGAAATGTACTTACAATTTGAACCAAAAAGTAAAACTATATTTTATTGCATGGTGTGGGTAGTGAAACAGACAACTGATGTCTAGTGTTAACACAATGATCATCTTTGTATTTCTACACCCTGGTTATGTGCAGTGTTTCATTCCTGCTAATAAAAAAAATGTAGATCTTTAAAAAAAGATCTTTCCCAAATCTGGGTTCTTTACATTAAACAAAATGATTACTGGTATGCTACTGGAAAATATCTTGATGTTTATGGAAACTGGAATTATTTTATTATGAACCTTAATGATATAATACATCTTTAAATACACTTTTTGGAAAAGTTTTCTTACCTAGCATATTATCAAAATCTTTATCAAAAGTAGAAACATTAACATGCTCTGGTATAGTTGGCTTTTTTCCCCCTTGGGCAAGAAGGAATCAGGTATGCATGCTGATTAACACACTCCAGTCATTAACATGTGATTATGTGGGCTGCATATTGAGCACCTGCCAAAATATAAAAATCCAGTACTTTGCTACATCTGTGCAAAGACTTTTTTTCATTTCTTTTGTATTTTGACAGTTCAAGGAATATCAGGCCCTGGTATTTTTTTTTCCTCAGTGTAATAAAATTGTGTATACAGAATGTTTTCAAGGAGACGAGATATGCCATGTTTATTTTCATTTTAATCTTTTAGGCTGTGTAAGAGCCAGTGGCTGGAGTTTGCAGAGCACTGACTATAACATGAATCTCTTAACAAACTCCATTACTGGCATTCACTTACAGTTTACAGCATTCTTTCATGTTCATAAGGATTATCTTTTCTGGGATTCAACCAATATTCCCCTAATTTGCTTCATTTTTATGTGATATCTTTATGCCTCAAAAATATTTTGTTTTCATTTCTTTCACCAATATGCTGCTAGTGTACACGTCATTGTGATGCCAAGGCTGCTCCTGTGGTTTGTTTTTTTTCCTGTTGACTATACATATGCAAATATTCCTTCATGACCAAAGTATAGTTTGGGTTCTTTAGCATTTCAAACACTTAGGAAAGGTCACTTTTCAATAATTGTTTAAAATAAGACTTGATTATCAATAGAAAATCTAGGATGATCTAGTGTAGCAAATCAACCTGATTGAGCCAGGCCTGTTCTAGATAGCTTTATTTTCTCGATGGATCCAAATGACATTTGAATACAGTAGACTATCTTTTTTTTTTTTTTTTTTGGATAGACTTTTTATCAAATTGATCAGTATTAATCAATGGAAGCTGATCTCAGGACACCAGTAATTTTCTGATTAAAGCAGAACTCCACAGTCTATATAAGTGGTTCTGATTAATGTACACTTTCTTGTACAGAATTCCTTCTTGCCTAGTGATGATTGGGATACATCACTATAATGCAGTATGATAACGGGAATAATGAAATCTGTGCATTCCTATAAGGCTTCTAAGCAACGTGTTGTGAGAGCAATGTATATATTATATAGCATGCAGTCTTTTCCATGACTAATTTGAACTTTTCATGATTAGAATGAGATATGAATCTTCAGGTCCTTCTATATCAGTTTGAATAAGATGGTAGTACTTGTGATAGGGAGCATTTTGCTTGGGAAGGAGGAAGCTGGGATTGTATTTTCACTCCTCCTGTTCTACCTTCTCACACTAATTTGGATAGGGTTGCTTTCCATAAAGGCAACTTTACCATAATGAATCATTTGGAGATGAGATTGAAAGGGCTCTCTTTGATTATTGAGTCAAACCACCTGCATTAAGCAGGAAAGAGCCTACTCTGTTCCTTACATGAACATACCCAATCTTTCTTGAACACTGCTAATGAATGTGCCTTAATTATCTTGATATGCAAATTATCCCACTGTTTGATTGTCCTCTGCAATAAGAAGTTTTCCTTGCTTTCCAAGAGAAATGTAACCTTTTAAAAGAAGAACAACTTCAAGCCATTATTGCTTTTGTTAATATACCTTTCAATGTGATGACACTTATTTTTTTATATTATTAACCTTTTAAGTATTATTTTGGTATTACTGCATTCTCATGACCTCTAGGCATTATTTTTCTAGGTGATGCAAATTGAGTTCAATAATATATCTCTGTGTAAACCACATTCTCAAATCCAAAGTATAAATTATAAACCTTTGCTAATAAAATTTTATAATCAGGTAAAAATTAGAAATGAATATTTATACATTTCATTTATCTTCTTTATATTTCATTACCATCCCAGAAAATGGGAAACCTTATTTAATAAAATGATTGGGAACTATTTTGTAAACTTTTGCTTTCATTATAATTTAACTCTGATTTGTTTTCACTGCTGGTGTACTGAGAGTACGTAGAATACAATATTCTCAAGTTCATCAAACTTCTGGGAAGAAATGTGCCCTCATTTAAGCATAAATAGATTATGGTGGCATAATAGAAGAGATTCATTTACCTTGAAACACACAAAATGAACATTTTTTTTTTTTGGCAATTACTGTTATTTAGGAATTTTTTGTTTAGCTCTAGTGGTGACTTAGTAGCTTTTTTACAGAAGGACTGGGTTAGCTAAGATTAAGCTAATGTAATCCATAAACAAATTGAGAAAAGTTTGCTCCTGAATTCAGAGTTAATATGTGGCCTTCAGTTTTTGAAATTATTTTGTTCCCGGTGTGCTTCTACCAAACATACCTCTTGTTCTTATACTGGCATATCTTGTATAGGGGTTGATTATAGTTTTTTTTTTTAGCTTTCTGAAATTGTGAGTAAGAATAGAGTTTCGCTGTCCTTTTGACTACTGTCCTTGGATCCATGAGGATGCACACAATAAAGCAAGGAATGACCTGAATCTGAGTTTTTTGAGTATTTGGAAATTAGAGAAAAAAATATAAATTCATGCCTATGTTCCCTACTGGCTGCCCCTTGAGAAAGAGGCTGGGCTCTAAGACTGTAGGCGAGCCATCAATTCCAGGTTGTGTGCTGCCCCCAGGTATAGCAATGTACGGCTTCCAGACATTGAGGGCATCTGAAGACAGAATTAGACCTCTACTTACTGCTTTCTGGTAAATTGGTGACATTTTTGTGCCTACTTTCCCTTTTCCTGGAAATGTAAATACAGATAGATAGAATAGATGTTTTATTAGCAATACAGTCTCTGAGGTATCATTTTTAGTCTCTCTGTACTTGTTCTGTGTGTTAAAAGCTTAAATCAGAGAACTGGAGAGGTGATTTTAAAATTTCTGGGTTAGCAAGAGTTTCTTGTTAATCCTTTACATGTATGAAATTTGAAGGCTTTTGTGGTATAATTCTCTAAATTGGGACCCTCACTGGACAAGATCCGGTGAAGAGAGGAGGTGTTGGAATCCCCAGAGCAGCTGTGAGGTTTCAGTGTGTATGACAGAGGCAGCAGTTTGTTCTCTAGTTGTTCATCTCTGGACAAACGAGGCCATGGGAGGACTTCACTGTTAATAGAGCAGGATCTCTGTTAGGTAACAAACGGATTTAACAGGACTTGATTGGGATCTGGTCCTTTTTAATATTAAGAATTGTGAGATATAAAGGGCATATGCTGAACTATTTTTTATGTGACCCCAGTCTCATCATTTTCAGATAGACAACCAAGACATAGGTAATTATTATACCGATATTTGTTTCCAGGGGGCTTAATTACTACCCTTTCCCTAGTGAGTCCCAACTACCTTACCTTTTTTCCTCAAAGTTTTAATATCTCATTTTTTCTGCAGCTACTCTGATACCCTTGAATGGTTGCAGATCCCTTTCCCTTACAATAGCCCAGGTTTCTGTCTTGAATTATGGGGAGGTTTCCCAGAAGCTGGATTAAATGGCATTTCAACAGATTACTTGTGTCATACTACAAGCTCTTCTCTTCCCTGTTAATTCTGAGCCAGTGTCATACAAGAGGTCCCTGGTGCCCCGATTCTCCTATTTTTAAGGCTATTTGCCTGTTTGGGGTATAGGTTAGGAAGGTTTTTTACTTCACCTCCTTTGCTTCAGCTTCAAAATTCTGGTGTCTCGGTTTGTCCACTATTTCAAAGGGCTCTTCATTATTCCTCACTTGGGTGATAGCTAAATGGGTTCCTGGTGATCTTACTGATACCTGGATCCAGTGATGTACGTATAATTTAGGCATCTACCATAGCCTTCGGTTCATTTAAAGCATACTAGCTGCTTTGGTGATTCTATATAAAAAATACAGTTATTTTCATAAGTGCACTGGTATCTCTTTAATGGGGAAGAAAGAGAAAAACAACTGCAGAAAAGGACACCATGAAGATAATAGACTTGACACTAGAGTAAGTATTTATCTCATAAGAAAAGCTCTGTGGAATTGTTTGAGACTCTCCATGCAAAGAAACTTGCTCTGTTAAAACTTGTCCGATTATACTTCTCTAACTTCTGCATAATCACACCCCTTATTCCCTAAAGCCTCAGATTGTAAAAAGCAAGCAAATAAACAAAAATTTTTGATTTAGTGGAAATGTTTTCCTTGAGATTATTTAGAGGAAACATAACTTAGAGGAAAAGACATTGCCTTATTTATCTCTGCCACTAATTTGCTGTGTGACCTTATAGAAGTCACTTTATATCTTTGGACTTCAATTTCCTCATCTCAAAAATGAAAGATTTGAGCTGTAATCACCAAGTCTCTTGCTGCTTTTAACTTTCTGGGCTTCAAAGTTGAAACTGTCTTAGCCAACTCAACCTAGCCCGGTAGTGTTGTTTAAGTTGAGTGTCATATGGTAGTTTGAATACTAATGATTTGCCAGATGAAAGTAACTGTCTGGAGTTGGTAGGCACACAAATCAGCTAATAGCTGAACCTTGATAGAATGTTGTCCCATGTGCCTGAAAGATCTTCTTACTATTCCATTACCAAAAAATCATAAAATATTCTCATCTCTGGGGCTGCCTGTCCCGTGACATTAGATGTTTAAAATATGATGTCTCTAAGGCAGTGATAGTGTGCCTTAATTCTCTGTTGTTTAGAATATTGAGTACATTCAGTTCAGGGCACTACTATTTAAGAGCGGGAGAAACAAATGAGAACACAGTCAAGGGAGAATGATCAGGATGGCTGAACCATGTCTTATGAGGAAGAAATCAGAGATGTTTTGCCTAGAAAAAGAGAAGATATAAGGGTAGTATAATAGCTGTATGTTAAAATGTTGTCGTTCTGAATGTTTACATGGGATATAAGAAAGGTTGAAATATTATTAATATTTTATTAACATTAATATAATAATATTCTATAATATTCTTTTGTTAATATTCTTATTAATAGGAATGTTTGGCAACCCTGCACAGACTGCTTTGGGAGGTATGGAGGTGTTTAAGGAGAGGCCAAAAGAATTACTTGTAAGAGATATTGTAACAGTGAACATCACTACCACCAACATCACCATTTAATGAACACTTACAATGTTACAAGTACTGTTCTAAGAGTTTTTATTTTTATTAATTCATCTGTTTTTCATAACAATGCTATGAGATAGGTTCTGTACTGCTGTTATCAGTCCCATTTTATAGATGGGGAAATTAAGACACAGAGAGGTTGACTAACTCACCTGTGTTATATGGCAGGTAGATGGAAAAATTGCGATTTAACTGCAAAATCTGGCCCAGAGAGCCCATGTTTTGTTAACTATTATACCACCTTTTTCTGCACAGGGTATGAATCTTAGGTGGGATTGAGCAATTGGATTTTTAAGGACCTTTGAATCTTGAGATTTTGATTCAATATGTGAGGGTGATATGTATAGATGAGGCAAAGCCTTTCTATGTGCTTGTCTTGACAAGTTGGGGAATTTAGTATTTTTTCTGTATTTTATTTCCATTTATTAAATATCATGGTGATGAGGACATTTAAAAAAACTTAGTATTGTGATTTTTTTTCTTTGAATCAAAATAACACTTTAAAACAATAGCTTTTATTTATTAGACTTGAGGAATCATGACACTGTAGTAAATAGTGGTAATAAATTTATATTCTGATGAATAACGAATAAATTTATTATTATTAAACAGTATAATAATAGCGTAAGGTGGCATGGTTTTGTGCCAACTTTGAGAATGCTATATAAATCTAATATATTCTACCAAGTTTCAGGGTTTTTTTTTAAGTTTATTTATTTTGAGAAAGACAGCATGAGTGAGTGAGAGGGGGGCAGAGAGAGAGGAAGGGACACAGAGAATTCCAAGGAGGTTGTGCACTGCCAGCGCAGAGCCCAACATGGGGCTCGAACCCACAAACCATGAGATCATGACCTGAGCTGAAATCGTGAGGCCTGAACCCATGAACCATGAGATCATGACCTGAGCCAAAATCAAGAGTCATACACTTAACAGACTGAGCTGCCCAGGTGCCCCCAAGTATCAGTTTTAATAAAAGAGAAAAAGAATAAAACTTTGTTTTACTCTTAGAGTTAATGATACTTTTATCAAGAATAACCTGCTGTTAATTGGAACCAAATTCAGTGTTTTCATTTATTTAAGCTTCCTTAAACCAATGCTTTTCCTTAAAATATGTCACATTAGAGAAAAATGTACTTCTTCTTCTGAGAAAGAACCTATAAATGTTAGCAATTTAGTTTTCAGCATATTAAAAAGGTTACAGTTCCTTTGTTAGCAAGAAGTTATTGGAACCTAGATTAGGTAAAGCTTTATCTGTCAGTCACCCCATAATACTGTAGTAGAATATGTCTTATACCGCACAGTTGTCAGGTAGTTTTGGGCTCATCAAAAAAGAGCGTTTGAAGTGGGGAATCAGAAAAAGCAGTACGTATCTAGTGCATATACATATATATGTGTATATATATACATATATATATCTTGATATATATATCTTAATTAAAATATATTAAAATACATGTGTATATGTAATGTAACTTGAATGCTTAATTGAAACTTAAAATATATAAAATGCAGTGCATACAAAAGGAGGGGTGTAGAGCCATCTGTTCTGGCAGAGAAGACTGATCACTGACATGGCTGAATTGGTAGTACACCAACTTTTAGTTGGTTTTATTATTGTGTTTAATTTCTTTACACACATTGCATCCCATTAATTTCCTTCAGTCAAAGACTACCAAGAACACACCTGTAATGGAACAAATTGGTTTTATTACTCATTACAGTCGGGAGAACACACCACAGGGAATCATCGAATGCCTCAGTAAGAAAGTATTCAAAAGAACATTTTGTAGGATTTGGGTTTTGTTTGAATGATTTGAAGTAGGGTTTAAGGAAACAGAATCTTGCTGTCAGAAATGGAGGCTGTCAGAAATCAGGGACAAACCTATAATTTGGTATCCCAATAATCTTATCTGGGGGGGTGGGCAGGTAGACTAGAATGAGGATAAAGCTGTAATTGGAAAGGCAGTATAACTGAAATGGAAAACAAAAACAAAATGACAACAGGAGTGCAATAAGACTGGACACATTTAATTCAGCCTTGCTAGTGGGTGGAGGAAAGAGTAAGAGAGGGTAATATTCTGTCCCTACAGTTAGGTTGGGCAGCAGGTAGGGAAGTTGATTCATGCAGCTGCATAGAGAGGCTATTTCCTAATCATTTCTCCCAGCACCAGTGACTTCCATTTGTATGTAGGTTTCAACTCCATTATGTAGGGCAAGATTCCATTCCTGACCTATGGTCTTTGCTTGTCTCGGTTCCTGACATCTTGTCTGACTTTTGCAACCTCAGCCTACAGTTCTCCTCTGTTTGCAGTTAGGACTACCCTTTCATATTCTTGGTCAAGGTGCAGTTGGCAACCCAGATGAATTAGAGCAGTAGTGTACTATAGCTGCTCCAGGACAGAATGGAGATAACCCATATGCAGTTAGGTTAAGTGGGAATTGATAGAATGTATCCCTAGAAAAAGCTAATTACCAATGTTAAGGTTACTGGGGTTTTGTGAGGGGTCAGGTCTTGGAATTTGTTTGGGATGACTTTATATTAGTTTGTGATTTTTTGGGCATTGATATAGAAGAGAGTAATGTCATGTAGTATTTATTATTATACTTAGATGAACAAGAATAAATTAAAACCTAAAAATGGTGCCAGTGGTCATCATGACTGTATTTTCAGAATTAAAAATGGAAACACAAGACTATTGGACAAAGGGCGTTTGAATTTAGTAAGGGTAGTTATCATTGTTCTGAGCACTTTATATACTATTCATTTCTTACAGCAACTATTTGAAGATATAATATTGACTCCATCCCATAGAAAGGCAGAGTCTAAGTCCCACCCTCTTGACTATGTGCTTTGGTGTCTTACTATTGAATAGATTGCACTGACAGTTACATGGCATGACTCTTCAGACTAGGTTAGAAATAGTGACATAGCTTTCATCTGACTCTTTCTGGGGGTATGCACCCTTGGCAATCTGAGCTACCATGTAACAAGTCCAACTAGTCTGAAGCTAAAATCTTGGAGAGAAAGATCATATGAAGGGATCACATAGAGATAGAGGAAGATGTCCAAGAAACCCCAGCTTCCAGCTCCACACTCTTGAAGTGTTCCCATTTGTGAATAAAGAAGCTTTGAGATGACTCCATTCTTAGCCACTGACTTACTGGCAACCTCATGGGAGATCTTGAGACAGAATCACCCAGCCCAGATGCTCCCAAATTCCTGATCCACAGAAACCATTAAAAAAAAAAGAATAAATGATTATTATTGTTTTAAGCCCTGTCTTAGGGTGATTTTTATACAATAGATAACTAATATAGGGTACTTCTTGGTAACTCTTAGATTAGGGTTAATAACAAAGTGGAATTCCTGTCTCAAAGTAGGTAAAGTTCCTCTCTGGCAATGCAAGGTAAAAAAAAAAAAATATTTAGAAGGTAGGTGTTATTGGAATTGTGGCATCTTTTACTGTTGAGAGTGACTTTATTATGGCCTTGTGGAATGGGAAAAGCACTGGATTTAGAGTCAGAAAACCTACATTTGGGTTTTAAACTAGTTCTGCCAGTTCTACCTGTGTGACATGAAGGAAGCTACATGACCTTCTGAGTGTCACTTTTCTTCTTGCTGCAAATGAAGATATGGAACTTTGGTATTCGGTTCTTGGCAACCCATTTTTAGAACAACATCTAGAGACTCGATTGAATCAGAGGAGAATGATGAAGGGTCTGGTAATCATGTCAGATGGGAAATGGGTATAGAAACTGGAGGAGTGTCACCTAGAAAAGAACTGTTAATTCAATCCCTCCCTTAAGATATTTGAACAACTCTACAGAAGAGGATATAGATTGATTTTGTGCATCTTTTGAGGGCAAATGGGAAACAATGGGTAATAATGATAAGGATCTAGATTGTAAGGATTCCTTTTTAAATAATTAAATTTATTAGAAAATACTATTTGAGAGCCTTGATTATTTTTCTGGGTTCAAATTCAGGGAAATTATAATATACTAACTCTCTAGATATCTTCAAGAGGACTGATTTTTTTCTCTTAAATTCTATTTTATATTTCCTTCAAGAATCCCTTCATAAAATTATTTTTGTTTTTCTTTATTACATAAACTGTGTTCATCAATAAGTTAGAAAACACATAAAGCAAAAGGAAATAAAAATTACCAGTAATCTCATTGCCATTGAGAGATCACTATAAATGTTTTGGTGTATATCTTCCCAGTGTCTTGTTTGTTTGTTTTGTAGCCATGTTTACCCTTATGCACACATCCAACAAAATTGAGGTTATGTACTAATCTAACTACAATTATCCTTTTTTTCCCATTTAATACATATTTATTTGTAAATAAATTATTTCTGCAACATTTTTTGGTATTCATATTCAACCTTGACAACAATATTTATTTTCTCTTTAAAAATAGTATTTATAATAGAATATTTGCAAAATATGGATGACTTCAAAAAGAAAATTAAAACTACCTATTATCCCAATACTCAGAGGACTGTTAACATTTTGTTGGACATTCTGGTGTCTTTTCTTCTGTACATAACTTTTTCTAAAAAAATATGTATTGGTGTTTCTCACCAACATACTTTTTACTAACAATACGTTATGAATATTCCCCGATGTCACTACATTTTCTGCAAAAATATGATTTTTAATAATATCAAATTATTCTACCATCTGGACCAAACCATAATGCCCTCAAATGATCCCTACAATTGGATATGCAAGTTGCCCCTAATGATTCATCACTATAAACAACACTATATTCAGCGTATATAATATTGTTTTTAATGGCTGTGTGGTATTCCATTGTGTCGCTATGTCATCTTTTATTAAATAAATCCTTTATTTTTTTAATGTTTCAGTTCTCAATATTTTGCTTAAATAAGCAATCCTGTCACTATTAGAACAAATCTTTACTCCTACCAGTATTTTTTTTATTATTCTTGACATATTTGGTGAGGAGTTGTTTCAAGTTCAGCAGCTGGTGATGTACTTAACATTTTGTTGGATGCTCTAGGGGCATATTGAAGAAACATGAGACATGGCCCCAATCCTTCAAGTGTTAAAATTTAGTTGCAAATATGACTAATACATGCAAAATAGTAATGAATAATTTATTGTAGTATATTATTAAATGCTAAGTTGTGTGGTTCTGATTAAGTGCTTCGATGTGTATTTCAGGGGGTAGGAGGGTAGTGAGGCCCAGGATAGTCAGGCAGGACTTCAAGGATGAAATGCAGTTTGATCTGAGCTTTGAGGAGTGGGTTGAGTGAATAGTCAAAGAAAATGTGGGCCATTCTAGAGGAAAGGAACATGAAGCACAAAAGCTCAGAAATGTATATATTTGATATATTCACAGTACCATGAGAAGGCTATTTAAGTTTAACATCTTTTTATTGCCACTGCTGAGCAATCAGTTTTGAATAACAACTTCTGAAAAATATGAGCAATATTTATTTTAATATGTTTTTTCCAGTTTATTGAGATATAACTGACAATAACATTGTATTAAAGTGTACAACATAATTATTTGATATATGTATGTATTGTGAAATGATTACCGTAATAAGTTTAGTTAAAATCCATCACTTCACATGGAAGTGTGATTTTTTTTATTTGCTTTTAATATTTACTTTTCTATCCCTTCAGACATGGAAACATCTTAATTAAATATTCCTAATTTGTGAAAATTGCTTATGTTTTCTACACACTTTGCCTGATGATTTTTTTTGTACTACTGTGTGGTTTTTCAGTCATCTGCATATAATATTGTATTTAATTCATTTCCAGCAAAAAAAAAAAATGCTTTAGATAATCTGAATCAATGTTATTCTATTTCTTATGTTGGGACTGGGATCATCTTAAGTAATATTTCAAAAATGATCTTCACTGTTAGGTTTGTTGATGCCACTGAGGTTGGGAGAAAACAAATTTATAGTAAATTGTCTTTGAAAGAACTAATGCTAACTCAGGCCCCATATGCTTGGCTTTTGTGATGTTCATTTGTTCAGTCATGTTATACAGTGGTGTTTTCACAAGAAAGAACAAAAGAAGAGAAGTAATCTCTTTTATGTAATTTTTAAAAATCACAAGTAACTGGCCTTCTTAAAAATGTTCATAATTGGGGCGCCTGGGTGGCGCAGTTGGTTAAGCGTCCGACTTCAGCCAGGTCACGATCTCGCGGTCCGTGAGTTCGAGCCCCGCGTCAGGCTCTGGGCCGATGGCTCGGAGCCTGGAGCCTGTTTCTGATTCTGTGTCTCCCTCTCTCTCTGCCCCTCCCCCGTTCATGCTCTGTCTCTCTCTGTCCCAAAAATTAAAAAAAAAAAAAAAAAAAAAATGTTCATAATTATATCCATATTATAACATTAAGGCAAAGCACATTTATTTTATTGCCTTCATAGGGAATGAGAATTAAAGGACCTATACATCAGAATCACTTAGGATGTTCATCAAACTTCACATTCCTGGGCCCTACTCTTGGCAGTATAGAGGGAGGTGAGGGAATCTGCATTTTAACATACTTGTAGGGAATTGTAAACATTGAAGTTTGAGGACTATTGCTTTGAGACCAAATACTGTCTCAAATCTCTCCTCCACAGCTGTGCTGCAGTAACATGCAGCAAGACTCGACAGATATCATTGGGCATCTTTCCTCAAACTGAATTTCCTAGGACCTGTTTTGTTTTTAGGAAATTACATTGTAAGTTGAGGTTTTTTTTCCTTAATAAAACTTACTTAAAAGTTAAAAAAAAAAAGCAAAACTAAACAAAACAAAACTATAGATCCTTTGTCAAGTTTTTTGTTTTTTTGTTTTTTCCTAATTTGGCATTATTGGCTTTTATCCAACAGTACTCTCCTCATTATAAGTGTTTGGACTTAGTACCACTTTACTCAGATGAATTGCTTATAGGTCTCCATTCATGAGACCATCATTCTTTAAGTTTTAGAAAGTTAAAAAGTGAGGGCCAGAAATAGTAAAATTCACACCTTTCCATTGTTCCTAAGGTTGGTATAAGATGACTTATATGACTTAAGTCATTGATGATTTTATCCACTGCCTATGTCAGTGCCTAGTGACATATTGCAAGTAATTGTTACTTAATAATAATCCCAACAACCCTGAAAATAAGTTTTATTCCTACCTTGTACAATGATAAAAATACTAAATGCCTAGCATTTATTGAGTATAGTTATCTCATTTAATTTATATGGAAACTTACTTCTCTACACTCCATTTTCCTTTTCTCCCCCTTTTTGTACCAGTTATTACTGTAACTTTTGCCTCATATTTCTTCCTCTACTTCTTAAAGCTTGCTGGGCTTCTCTGTGAAAAAGGAGAGAGATATAGGAGCAATTACAATTGTCACGCTTCTGATGAGAATCACAAAGACTAGCTCCTTTACATAGTTTTTCGTTGGGCAAGAGAAAACCCACGCTCAGACAGATAAGGTGAATGTAAGGTTACTGATGGGTGATGGCTAAATAATAGTTGCTTCCAACCCTCAGTTCTGATTTAGAGAGATATAAAAACATTTTCTTCCTGTAAACTTTTAGGTGTTTATTATTTTCAGTCTCAGATTTGCATTGTTTCCTTGCAGATGAATCTGACCCTCTTACCAGTTAGCTAACTTCTCTGTACTGTGAAGTAATTCTTGTGCAAATATTTCTGTAACAAACTCGGCCTTTTTAAAAACAACCAACCAAACAAAAAAACCATAAAAGTAAACCACTTTTAAATGTGTGTGACTATGTGCTAAAATACAAGTGGTGAAGATAAGGAATAGAATGAGGCTTTTGTAACTTTGACAGTTGTGTAGCTAGGAAAAAAAAAAAGATTCTGCTCAAACCCTAGTGCACAAAAATATTCCGGTTGGCTAACTTTGTGGCACTGATTTAGATGTTTTATATGTTTTCTGTTGAATAATTAATATTGGATATTGAAGCTAATTTCTCTTTTGGTTCTAAATTCAAGGAAAATGTTATTGTGATGTACATATTTTTAGGCTGTGGGAAGAGCATTTAACAAAAGTGCCAATGGAAAGAAAAACTTTGTCCAGCTTAATAATTAATAATTATTGAATCCAAACTATTTTAAATGAAAGGTGTAAGAATAAGTAAAGTGTCCATATTAAAATGAAGTTTTTGAACCACTTGGATTGGTTTCTAATAAAAAAAAAACAGTTTGAATCTGCAATTTCAGGGTAGTTCTTTTGATAATTGCTTCTTTCATGTTTAGTATTTCTAAAGCAGAGACGGCTTAATATATTATTTGTTCATCTAAGCCTCATATGCTGTCATTCTGAGTTTGGGATTTTTCTCCAACGATATGCAGAGAAACAAATGTTCTAATGGTTTTATTTTATTTTGTTTTTCTAGGAGTCAGAGAATAATAAGTTATGTTCCCTATATTCCTTCCGAAATACCTCTACCTCACCACATAAGCCTGACGAAGGGAGTCGGGACCGCGAGATAATGACCAGTGTTACTTTTGGAACCCCAGAACGCCGCAAAGGAAGCCTTGCCGATGTGGTGGACACACTGAAACAGAAGAAGCTTGAGGAAATGACTCGGACTGAACAAGAGGGTATGTGTGGACTTAACTGTTGGGCTTTATTCTTTTAAAGATTCCAGGCCTTTTAAAAAATGAGTGGGATTTCAAGGGCCAAAGCAGTGCGTAATTGGCACTAGCTAGGAAAAAGTTATTCAGAGGTTACCATGGTGATGGCAGATTGTGATCCATTGAAAGTATTAAGCAGATAGCTCCATTTTCCTAAACTTTGTGCATTTTATTTGGTTCTTATGATAACAAATTAAGGTTTTAAACTAACTGCAAGCCTTACCCTTGAAAAAGATGTAGTATGGGAACTTTTGCAGCTGCAACTTAATTTTTCATTTCTCTCCTTCACTTCCTTTTAATGGATAGTGTTTTATTATGAAAAGACCAACTGTTTAAAAAGAAAAAACAAACAAACAAAAAACTAATTTATTTCTCATTTTTATAAATATTACAAATTTATAAATATTATTCTTTCACCTTCAAATGTTGTAGAATTGAGAATTGAGGTTTCTAATATTGTGAAAGCTAAATGCTCAAGGGAGAAGTGCTGTGACACATGACATCTGTTGCAGCATCCCACATCTCATCTACCTTCTCCACTCTTGAAAGAGTCCACTTAGGTTCATGTAGGTCCTAAAAAACAAATGAAAAAAGACTCTATCATAATATTGTTAAATTGAATAAATCAAGTCTAAGTGACTGCTATACTTATGTGTGTCCTTTCATTCTTTATGTATAGATTTTAGACTTTGAAATGTAGGGCAGTTAATGGTTCTGTATTTATTGCTAACATCATAAGTTAAATTTAGACTTCTGTGACACTATCAAGAAATGGGGATATAAGGGAATTTTTCATATAACTTAATTTTATTCCTCTAACAGCTTAAAAGTTTAAAAGTTTCTTTTTTTAAAAATTTTTTTTTTAACGTTTATTTATTTTTGAGACAGAGAGAGACAGAGCATGAACAGGGGAGGGGCAGAGAGAGAGGGAGACACAGAATCTGAAACAGGCTCCAGGCTCTGAGCTGTCAGCACAGAGCCCGACGCAGGGCTCGAACTCACGGACTGTTAGATCATGACCTGAGCTGAAGTCAGACGCTTAACCGACCAAGCCACCCAGGCGCCCCAAAGTTTAAAAGTTTTAAATTAATTTTTACGGATGTGTCCATCACATCAACACAAAAGGAGTTTCTAAAATGTATTACATGCTTACCTAACTTACCAACCAGATTATATGGCACAAATGTAAATGCTTTTTGATGACTCAGGATCATGATGCAATAGACTATGGACTCCAATCTAACAATTAGGTGACCCTGCATTAATTCTTCAGTCTCCCTGAGCCACAAAATGTAAAATTTGGGATGGTACTAATACTTGACTTGGAAACTCAAAAATTTTGAGAATTAACTATAATAATGAATATAGAAGTCTCTTATGAACAGTAAACTACATAAACTTGGGGTATAGTGATGATTGTCATATTATAAATGTCAATTATTTTATCATGCTATAATGTAATGATGCCCCTAGAGATCACTGAGATAATTAGGACTGTTTGGTCTTATGGTTATTTCTCTGTAATTATGAGACTTTGGAATGCTTGTGTCTGCTTGATATAGATATTTTTTTCGGTGCATGCGTGTGTGTGTGCATGTGCGTGTGTGTGTGTGTGTGTGTGTGTGTGTGTTGGTTTCTCCTTTTTCAATAATAGGTTTCAGGCTGTTACTTTTTGCTTTGTTGTGAAAAATTTCTAATTTCTTTCATTTTTCATTTATAAATTATGAAAATATATGATCATGACCGCTGGACCATGTGTAAAATATACATATATATATCTGGGTGAGTTGCTTAGAGATTCTGGGTAATATACATGATTTTTAGTGCATGGGCTTCTCCCTGCTCAGACACTTTATTTTCCCCTACTTGGCTATGTTCTAGAATGATTGAGGCTGTCAGATCAATAATGTCTGATTGAGATTGCTAGATTACTTTTAATTATGATTTACCAAGAAGATGGTTTTAGTTCCATAAGAAAGAGGGTTTCAAGATACTTTAGAGAAGTCTTTAATGTAAAAATAAAGAAATTGATTTGTGATGATTTTTTTTGGTGTGGGCTCCTGGAGAATTTAAAATAATTTTTATCTTGCAAGTCATGGTTAGTTTTCCGTTCTTCCTCCTTATTACTGTGTGTCGAAGGTTTGATACAAGAGAGGCATTTGCAAGATGAGACCTCTCATTTAAGAGTACTTTATCACTCACTATATTCCTACTATCAAAGAATATTTTTATGTGCTTTACTGAAATTTGTTTTCAGTATATAAACTATATACACTTTAGGCATCAGAAAACCAGGCATTTTTTAGTGTGTATTAATGTGTATATTAAATATAAATATGAAGTGATAAAAGTAGGTTCTTCAAACTTACACATTCTACAAATCTGGAAGGAATGCTGAATATAATGTATGAAAGAAACAAAGCTCAAAAGGTTTTGACAAATCGAAAATGTGAACTTAAAACTGACCCATCAAGATAAAAATTAATAGATCTTCTTGTCAAGTCCAGAGAGTATGACCAAAACTCCTAGCTGCACAAATAATTACTGAAGGAAATTCAAGTAGCAGACATAAGAATTTTTTAAAAAGCTTATGAGGTTTAGGTGGCAGAAAGTGCACTGGGGTCCACGTGATGAATATTGCCCAAAATTTGCCAATGCTGCCTCAGTCAGCATTACTAGAATTACAGTATGTAGCATTCAAAAAGTGGTAGTCCCATTGAACTCCCTGCTCAATAGAATGCATCTGAATTATTGTGTCGGGTTGAGAATTACCACACTTTAAGAGGGACTGGAAAGCATTGGGATATTCTCAGAGGAGAACAGGTGACATGGTAACAGACATACAATTATATAATAAGAGGGATGGTTGAAGGAACTAGTATTATTAATCCCAGAGAAAATAGATCAAGGATGACAGGATGGTTGTCTTTAAAGATTAAAGTCATGTGGAGGAAGAATTGGGTTCATTCTATGTAGCTCCATAGCGATAGAATGAAGATCAGTGACAAGAAGTTGCAAGGAACCAGATTATCATTTATAACAAGATTAATTGTCTAACAGTTGTACCTGTCCATGTATGGAAGATAATAAATTGCCCTTGGCGGCTTGTGGCAATCTTAATTGCCATTTTAATAGGGCTAGGGGACAGGAGATTGGTCTTTTCCTAATGCCAAGGCTCTATGAATTTTTATGAAAAACAATATGCTTATACAATATTTTATAGTTCATCATATATATGTATTTATAGTTCTAATCAAGAACTACATAGTATCATGATTACTTTTATGTAAGTTTTCTTTTTATTTTACAAGGTGCTGTATTAGAACTGAGGAATTCTTATCTGTTTACTTTTTTTTTTTTTTTTGCCTTGGATTCCTTTGGTAGTCTGGTGAAGCCTACAGGTTATTTTTTAGTTTAAATAGATAAAGTAAAATACATGGGATTACAAAGAAAATGAATTATATTAAAATATTAAATAATTTTATAATTTCATGGTATGGTAGAAAGTGCTACTTTACTAATGTATTAAACAACAAGATCTAATGGAGGGACTCAAAATACCAAAATTTTAAATAAGTGATAAACATAAAAGACATTTTGAGATATTGTTAACAAGTTCAGTGCGATCTAAAAATACATTATAATTCTATCAGTTACAGTATCACTACCAATATTTTATGGCTTGCTGCCTGCATCCACAATTTGAGGAAGTGCAAATTTTCAATTAGAGGTTAGTGAAAAAGAATTTTTTTCCAACCAGGTTCACCATCCAAGGTCCCTGAATTCTGTAGAAATGAGAAAAGAGGAAGGAGTGCATATGGGAGAGTTATTAGGAGATAGAATTGTTAGGAGTTGACATTTAAATGAGGAGACCAAGGGAGAGGAATGGTTCAAATGTTGCTCAGGGTTTTTAAAACTTTGTGTGAATAGGAGGGTGTTAATACAATTAATAAAAAAAAGAAATAGAGGAACATGTTTTGGAGATGGGAGCCATGAAGATTTCTATTTTTTGAGTTTGTTTCCTAATTTAATGACCTGCTTGGAGCAGTAGTACAGAATAGTATAACAGAATTTCTGATTCTATGACAGCTGTATTTCAGGTCTAAGGAGGTATAATAGCTCCAACATTTGCCTGGCTTTGACCCTTTAAAGCCCCATGTCCCTCTCCTTATGTGGGACAGCTCTTATCCCATGGGACATAGCAGAGCTTTCAAAAGAGCTTACTCACCTCTATCTCACCTCTATTTCCTGGTTTGGAGGCCATACCTCATGAATGACAACCCTGTGTGATTGACATAATAAATGACTTTTCCTGAGTCATTCTTGTCCTGGAGAATGTTTTGACTCTATCAGGCTAAAAGCCTTCCCCCTCACTTCCCCTCCTATACCGGAACTGATCTATTAAAAGTTCATTTATTATGGTCTATTTTAAAACAATATGTACATGATAAAACAAAACTCTTCACATAGCATTAGGAAAGTTATTCTCTTACAGGCAGATCCTTTCATCAGCCAAATAATTGTCCAGTGTTTTATCTGCCATCCCTCAAGAAATGCCTTCTTCAGAGCAATGATTTGACTGGATTGCTGAAACAGTGATGAACAAAGGTGTTCTGTCTAAAGTGCCTCTTCTGAAAGTGAGATTTGTGGGAAAATAGACAAGGTTTCTGTTTTTTTGTAAATGTAACCTTGATTTTTTGGTCATAGGTACGTAGGAAGATAGATGATAGGTAGGTAGATAGATAGATAGATAGATAGATAGATAGATACATGGATAGATGGATAGAATGAATACAGAATCTACCTATTAAAATACTGTTGATATTGGTGGGTAGAGTATGCAGAAAGACTTTGATTATAGGTTGAGGTTAAAATGCTTCCAAGATAAAAATCCTTCAGCTGTGATTAAATGATGAATTTTAGTTATCCTTGTATCACCCATCGTGTTGCCAATGTTGCTGGGCTCTAACATAAGCGACAGTTGTCAGAAAATGAATACTTTAAAAAGGACTTCTATATCTAAATACATATATTTAATCAGAGAGTCCTTTGGCTTCTGAAAATAAGTTGTCTAATGAGAATTTCATTTGAGCAGCTGCGGCTGAGGAGGTCAACAGGCATTGCCTAGGAGAATATGGCCCAGCTGGTTAAATCTGGTTGTTGTCGTGATTTAAATGGTCAAGTGCTGCTTGTAATCCAGGACCGTCTGTTTGTAAAGGGAAGAGTGAGTGCTTCAGCATAATGTACAGCTGTTTTAATCTCTCTTTAATAATAGTGCTTCAGCCACTATCATGTCTTGTGTATCATACTACTAAGTATATGATCCTAGGCTGGGTAAACCGGTTTGGGTCAGGTTCTGGAGGCATGTGAGCTTGGAGAGAAAGGGATACAATGATATAAACCTTAACTCTCTGACAAAATAAAATCTTCTTTCCGACTTTTTGGCTCTTTTAAAAGACGTATTCTTTAGGTAATAATTATTGTGATCAAAAAGGAGTGATATAGTTTGTAGCTAGATAGAAACATTTGAATGAGTGAACTCTCTTTGATAGAGGCCGTAAACTTAATGGAAAGTATGCCGGATCGGTACAGTTGTATAGAATATACGTTGGACAGAAATTAGAGTATTTGTCCAGTGCAATTGTGTGCCACAAGCTATCATGATGGAGAAAGTATGTGGTTTCATTTGACTGTGTATGTGGAGAAAGGGCAGGAGCATTTGAGCTTTGGATTCCTGGTGGGATAGGCTTTCCAATGGATTATGCAGCTGTTACCCTGCACAAGAATGAACACGTGTTTATGTGTATATCTGACAGATTATTATCATTATTCACATCTCTAAACAATAATTTGGATTTTTACATATATTTTTACTGAATTATATTTAGTTAGGATATATGTTGGTATGTATTGCTTATCTGATTGCTGTTGCTGTACTAAAGAGGGAATGTGGTGTAGTTTCAGCAATGGGGAAACTCAGTTTTGAAAATCATGTTTCTGAGTGAGCTAGATCTGTGTTTGACCATAAATTCTATTATTTAGAGGGACGATAGAGTCTACTGATTGAGAATGTGGGCTCTGGAGCTAGACTGCCTATGTTTGAAATTCAGCTCAGCATTTACCAGGGGGATGACATAGGGCACCTACCTCTCTGTGCCTCACTTTTCTCAATCAGAAATTGGACATAATTATAGTGCTGTCATAGGATCAGGATTTAGTTAATTCAACTAAAGCATTTAGAGCATTACCAGCATATAGTAAGTGTTCAATAAATGTAACCAACGTTACTTTCTAGCTGTATGACCTTGAACAAATGACTTAGTCCTTTTGTGCTTCAGTTCCCTCATCTGTAAAACTAGATGAATGGTACCTACTTTGCAGGGTTGTGTGAGGATTTCACACATTAAATAGATAAAACACATACCTTCTATAATTGTAATTATTACTACTGTTGCTATTGTTATTATTGGAAGAAACATTTTTGAGGGAAATATTACAGGAATCTCTCTCTCTTTTTTTTTTTTTTTTTTTTGGCCACAGACAGAATCATAGGAAATGTCCCATGGTGTTAGGGGATTTAGCATTTGGCAGCAATGACGTTCCTGTTTTCTGGAAGAGCAATTCAGTTTAACTCTCCTTTCAGGCTTTTTGGAAAGGCTGATAGTAAAATTTCCCCACTGGAAGCCAATCTTCCCTGCTGAGAAATATGCGGAATATGATGTCAGTGAGAGAGGTTGGTAGAGCCTTGGATGAGGTTTTCAGATAGTACCCAGTTAAGAGCAATGTGTTTTTGTTAGAGAAAAAAAATCTATTAAAAACTCATGCTAAAAAAAAAGTTTAACTTTCATACCATGCTAGAGCATCAAAAGAATTTTTTAAGGCAAAATTTATGGATGTTAGGTTTGCCACTGTTGTGATTGAAGGGTTATATTGGTGAAGCATTTGGAATTCGAGATCCAGACCCTTCTTTATATTTCTCATTCATGGGGTAATAGGAAAGGCTTTGGATTTTGCATAAGAAACACATTAAGTATTCATTACAAATGCCCCCAGAATTATTATTTCAAATAAGTTGGAAATTTCAAGTCATTTCAATGCTGAAGTTCCCCAACACCACTCATAATCTAAGTGAAGAAGCAATCAGGTATTCAGAGCAATGCTGATGCAACTTCATTTCATTTTTTCTTCTTTTTAAAACACTGCATCTTTCCTTCTGATGATATTTGTGTCCTCGCTCCTGTTTTAAAGAGTTTGTAGCATATTCATAGCAAATGCAATTAGTACAGATAGTTTAAATAAACATACTTTCTGAAAGTATTTTCCAATTAGGGATTACAATGTGCTAGAACTACTGGTGTTTGAATTATGAAAATCATTATGTTTGGTTTGTTTTTGTGTTAAGTATATTTGCTTTCTAATACTCTGGAAACTGGACATCCTCTCATATAACTTTATAAAGGATATAATCAGCCTGAATCCGGTGAGCCCCAGGCGTTCTGGACAAATCTTGGTTATTTTAATTTGCTCTTGTTTTACAACTCCCATTTACAGTGTTGGCAATATACTAGTTGGTTGAATCTTTTTCTTAACTTCATTTTGTGTGCCTGTACCTTGAAAAGATACTTCATATTTGTTGGTCCATTTCTATTTCTGCAGATTTAAACATTCTTTTCTTAAAGCTCTTTCTCGAAGAATGTTAAGAACAGATACAGGCAATTGCTTTTGACTTTTTCTCCTACTTTCCTGGGAAGCAAGAAGGTGCTCTCCTGGTATTTTGTTGTTTAGAAAAAGGATGCAGCTTTCTGATGGTTTATTAAATAAGCCATATTCTTACATGGTTTTTGAACCTGTAGAGTTTGAATGATCATTGTCATTTCACATTTCTTTCATTGAAAATTAATTAGATTGACTTATTCAGGATTTATTTTGGGATTCTTAAAAGTAATAGGAGGGGTGGTTTTTAGATTCAAATTCTTTTACTTTTATAATATGTATATAAAATGCAAAGAAAAATGAATATAAAAGGAAATGGTAAATTTAAACATGTATTTATTATGTGATATGTGATACATAGTATAGGACATACAAAAAAAATGCCTGTGAATTCATCATCTAACTTAATATAAATTAGTAACACTACTGAATCTACCTGTTTTGTTCACCTGTCCAATCTCTGTTTTCTACCTAGATGTAACTATTGCCAGAACTTTGTGTTTATCATTTCCCCTTTTGTTTTAAAACAGTTTTATGTGTCCCAAAATATTGTTGTTTAGCTTTGTTTTAGGACTTTGTAAAAATGGTACTATACCATAACCTTCTATGTCTTGTTTTTTATACTCATAATTATATTTTAAGCTCAATGTTGCTGTATACAGCTCACACAATTTTGCTGTGTCTGGTTCATTTTCATTTTCATATAATATTCCATGTGTTGTTCCCTAGAATGATAGTCAGGAGTATAGTCTCCTGTCTACTGTCTCTGGACATTTGGATGCTATCATTTTCTGCTAGTACAAACAATGATGCTGTGAACATTCTTGCACCTGTCTTCTGCTGCACATGTGCATGAGTTATTCCCAGGAGTGGAGTTGCTGTTGACCAATTTTTGTATTCTTTTTCCATTCTGTTGGAAAACGTTACAGAAAGAAGTTGGGGCTACAGTGTGTGTGTGTGTGTGTGTGTGTGTGTGTGTGTGTGTGTGTGTATTATAATCCTTGAAAGCTTTAACTTAACTGCCTATACCTTTTGGTTCCACCTTCCTCAAAATGTCTAGTACAGGTTTCTTTTTATCATTGAGCTTTTCAGAAGTTCACAAGAGCCTTTGATGGACCCTTCACTGCAATTTTCCTTTTTCTTTTGTTGTATCTTAATAGAATATCTTCAACATTTCTTTCAACTGTGAGCACAAGTGTATTGTCATTCTCTCACTGAACTATGATTACTAGATTTGTTAGGGAACACTGTTTTCCCATTTTGACTCCTTATTGACGTTTCCAGTTTGGTGTGGTATTTGAATTAAAGAAATTCCTGATCTGTAACCATCTCAGCTTCACAATCACTTTTTTTCTTCAATGCCTACTTCAAATTCAAGATTTGACTAGCAAATCTGTTGATTATCGCCACTATTCTATCTAGCCATTAATATTGAAATAGTTTTCTAGCCAGTTGACTTATTACCTGGAAGTCTTTACCTTTTCCTTAGAATACTTAATTTGAGAATCCATTGATGTACTGGCCTGGATTTGGTACATGTTCTTGTCCTGACTCTGGTAACTTACTAGGGTAGTACCTAATAATTAATTAATTTGTTAATTGATTGATCTTAGCAAACATTTCTTAATTCAGAAATTATGGACATTAGTCTATCATTAAAAGCCACATTCTAAAACTCTGTGCTGCTTTGATTTTCTTTTAGAATTTGTATCTCAATTTCAGCACTATCAGTGATTTTCTTTTTCAAACTATTTTCAGGCTAAAAGTCATCCAGATCAATCTTGTGACTCATCTTTCTTTTATTATGCTTGAAATTGTCCTTTTTTATTCCCAGTCTCTTTTTTCTGATGTGATAATCTTCATGAATATAGCAATAAAAAGTACCATCCAATTTTGGTGTGTGAAGAGTCACTGTCCAATGAAGTACTTACAGACAAAACCATGGATAATTGGCTCAGAAAGTGCCGTATATGGTTTGAGAGATTGGCAAACAGAAGGTAGTATTGGTAGGATACCATGATCCAGAAGAAGGTAAAGGTAAATAATTCTGCCTTTGGTCTGGGCCTTCAAGGGAATTTATAGCCATAATTATTAACCATATAAGGCTATGGTTTAATGCTGAATAACTGTGACACCTAGACCTATCATAGCTTTCTTAATTTATGTTTTGAGGGTTTAAGTATAACTCAGGAGCCATCACTGAGAGACCAGACAACTTCCACAATGAAGTCATAATATACAGACCATCCGCTAGCATTGGGAGTGCAGAAGTTAGAGGCCTGTGGGCATCCCTAATTGCTTTCAGATAATGAATTGAAAATGTGTAAATACAAATAAATGGTTAGATAAAAATTGAAGGTATAATGAAACTATGAAAAATAACTATGAAAAATGTGACAAAGTATTGAATTATTTGCAACAAAAACCATGCGGCAGCAACAACAGCAGCAGAATCACTATGCTAATGTATGACTTGTGAATGAAGGCACCCTAGAGTTAATGGACATTCTTTAGAGTAGCTAACGAACTGTGTACACTGGGGTCCATTCCACTCCAGAATGCAGCTGTAATTTGTTTAATTGGAACTTTTTAGCAGACGCATCAGAAATACCTCTTATCTTTAATTTTTTGCTTGTGTCATAGATGGGAGAGATGGAGAATTTAAAAATTATTGCATAAGCAACATGTTATTTTGGAGCTATCCCTCTTTGTTTTCAGGTAGAAGAAAGAGACTGGGGGAAATTGCATCATGTACCTAATGTACAAAGTCCAAAAAATTATCCTTTGATATTTTTGATAGTATTTTGATTTTACCACCTATAGTGATTCAGTGTCATTTTGGGATACAGAGGACAGCAATAAGTTAATGTTGTTTGTTTATAAATATTATTGACTCAAATCTCATGTGTACAAAAGGCTTATGTATTAATTTTATTTTTTCATTATTTTTATTTAACCTTTAAACCCCCATTCTGACTAATAGCAGAAAGTCTGATCTCACTTCCAAGTAAACTTCCAGTTACTTTAGAATTTAACTTCAGTTGGTTAGAATTATGCCCCCTTTACTTCTTCATGATAGTCAGAGGGTTTAGGCATTTTACTAGCATTGGAGCATTGGTATCAGGTCAATGGTCATTAATCTCTATTATGCTTAGAATAAAATTCATTGCTTAAGATCCAAAACACTGTACTCTGGCTTTCAAGGCTCATTTTATGTTATTTTACCTTTTTCTTAGGCCATTCCAGCTATATTGGTCTGGTCTGTTTGTTTGTTTGTTTGTTTGTTTTTCCCTCAAGCATGTCTTAGTCCCTTTGTACTTGATTTTCCATGTATCTAGAATGATTTTCCTTGAGATCCATGTATGTTGCCTCCTTCTTGTCTTTCAGATCTCAGCTTAATTACCATTTCTTCAGGGAAGCCTTACTTAACCTTTAAATCTTAAATAGAGCCGCGTTACTCTTTACTATATTGCTCTTTTCAATTTTCACCTTAGCATTTTTCACTACCTAATACCCTCTTGTTTATTTGTCTTCCTTATTGTCTCTCTCACTCTGCTAAAGGGGGAAAGTCAGTGACAGCAGAGACCCTCTCTGATTTGTCCACTGCTGTACTCCCAGTGCCTGATAGTGACCGGAACACAAGATCCTTATTAAATGTTTGTTGATTGAATAAATGAGTGAAGGTTGTTAAATGATCTGAAGTCATGACTCTTGTTCTTACCTTGCTTTTCTTGTGTCTTCTTTCTTTCTACACTCAGGCCTCCCTTAACCATACCTTTGTCTTTTATAATATTACAAGTCAATATAGGAAATCAAAGGAATTTCCCTTTTTGTGGCCTTTTTCTTCCCTATATTGGTGCACATTTACTATTTAAAAGTCAGCTGCCAAGGGGAATGTAATTCCAGATGTGATTCCATTTTCTGTTATCCACTAGATTAGACATACATTTCCTAACTATTCTGAAACTACAACCTTTAAGTTCTCATCTCACAATAACTGTATGCAGGACTAGAACCCTTTCCATGAAGTTACACAAGTGAATACATAATTATTTCAAACTATGATGAAAACTGAGAGTCACTGTCTTTCACTCTGGCTATTCCACTCTTTACTTGCTGTCAGTAATAGCTTCAGAGGTCAGGGGTATTCTTGGTACCCAATGGGGACTAGCTTTGATTATTTTTTTTTCTAGCTTAAAATTCTTTTTCTTTTTCTTTTTTTTTTTTTTTTAACGTTTATTTATTTTTGAGACAGAGAGAGACAGAGCATGAACGGGGGAGGGTCAGAGAGAGAGGGAGACACAGAATCTGAAACAGGCTCCGGGCTCTGAGCTGTCAGCACAGAGCCCGACGTGGGGCTCGAACTCACGGACCGCGAGATCATGACCTGAGCCGAAGTCGGACACTTAACCGACTGAGCCACCCAGGCGCCCCTTAAAATTCTTTTTCTAACAGTAATATATATTATCTCCCACATCTGCTGTGCTTTTTCCTTTTGCTTTGATGTGACGATAACATGGACATTCCTTAGTCACATTAGAGCCACTACCCATCATTAGAATTTGATTCATGGGGGTCCATTTGTAATCTTTCTCTACTGAACATTTTGATTAAGAAACTTGAAGATGTAACAGTCTCATGACAAGCTTTCTTATCTAGCAAGTCAGCCCTGTGTTGAAGTTGAATTAGTTATTTTGTCCAGCATACTTCATGCTCAGCCATTATCCCTCCTACCCAGAATAACCTTCCATCTCTCCTCTGCTTATCTAAATTTGCCATCTGCCTATTTTATGATATACTAAACCAGATCACATCTAGTCTTCTGCTAACTACTTTAGCCCTCATAACTTTCTACTTCTCTAAGATCTATGGAACCAAAAAGAAATCAAACTCATGGAAATCGCAAGTAGAAAAGTGGTTTCAGGTTCTAGGGGGTGGGAGAAATAGAGAGAGATTGGTAAAAGTACACAAACTTTCAGTTATAAGATGAATGTTTTGAATATATAATGTATAATATGGTGGCTATCTTTAATAACACTGTATTGTATAATTGAAATTTGCTTAAATTAGTAAATCTTAGCAGAGTAGAACTTAAATGTTCTTATGCCTCTCCCTGCCAAAATAGTAAATAGGTGAGATGATGAATGGGGGAATCCTTCCAAATATATACATATATCAAATCATCATGTTGTGTACTTTATATATCCTACAATTGTATTTGTCAATTATGTCTCAATAAAGCTGGAAAAAACTGAATATCACTCCATTTATCAATAAATTATACCTTTAATTATATTGCTTGCTGTTTTTTAGAATGAGATATTTATTGCAATCCTTATAGGTTAACATGTAGTTGTAAGAAATAATACCAAGAGATCCAGTATACACTTGGCCTCTTTTCCCCCAGTGGTAACATTTTGTAAAACTATCATACGATATCACATCCAAGTTATTGCCATTGATACGGTCCACTGATTTCACTCCTATTCCTCCAGTTTTAATTCTACTCAGTTGTGTTTGGATGTGTGTATATTAAATTCTACACAATTTTATCACCTGTAAATTACATATATAGGTTCACGTGTCTACCACCACAATCAAGATAATTGAGTAGCTCCAACACCACCAGGATTCCTTCTGTTCCTTTTTTATAACCACATGCACCTACTTCCACTCTTTACACTTCTCGCGCTCTATCCCAATTCCCTGGCAACCACTAGTATGTTCTTCAGTTCTAACTTTTGTCATTTCAAGGATGTTATATAAATGAAATCACACAGTATGTGCGTTTTTGCAATTAGCTTTTTTAAAGTTCAGAATAATTCCCTGGAGATTCACCCATGCTGTTGCATATATCAGTAGTTCATAATATTTTTTATTGCTGAACAGTATCCAATGATATGTATCATGTGTATCTATCACAGTTTGTTTAACCAGTCACCAGTTGAAAGGCATAAATTCACAATTCAGTTTTTGGCTATTACAAATAAAGTTGCTGCAACATAAAGTTGTATGAACATAAGTTTTCAATTCTCTGGAATTCATGCCCAGGAGTACAGTTGCTGGGTTGTATGGTAATTGGTGTTTCGTTCTATAAGAAACTGCTGGTTATTTCAGAATAGCTTTACCATTTTACACTTACACCAGCGATGACCTAATTTACATTCCCACCAGTGATCTAGTTTCTCTGTGTCTTTGCCAGAATTTGGTTTTGTTATGTTTATTTTAGCCCTCCTGATAGTGTGTAGTAATATCTCAATGTGGCTTTATGTTGTATTTCTCTTATGGCTAATGATGTTGAACATCATTTTATGTGCTTGTTCACCATCTGTTTATCTATCCCCTTTGGTGAAATGTCTATTCATGTCTTTTTGTAAATTTTTTAATTGCATAGTTTTTTACTGTTGAGTTAGGAGAGCTCTTTATTACTATAGATACTAGTCCTGTGTTGGATATGTGGTTTGCAAATATTTTCTCCCAGTCTGTAGTTTGCCTTTTCATCCTTTTTACATAGGCTTTCACAGAACAGAAGTTGACACATTTGAGGAGGTACAGTTGAGCAATTTTTCATTTTATGGATCATGGTGTCAAGCCTAATAACATTTGGCCTACCTCTATATTCTAAACATTTTTCTAAAATACTTATAGTTTTACATTTTACTTTTAAGCCTATAATCTATTTAGAGTCAAGTTTTGTATTAGGTGTGAGATTTAGGTCACATTTTCTATTTTCTTTTTTTTTTTTTAATTTCAGAGAGAGAGAGAGAGAGAGAGGCAGAAAGAGGGAGAGAAAGAATCTTAAGTAGGCTCCTTGCCCACTACAGAGCCCAATGTGGAGCTCGATCCCATGACCATGAGATCACAACCTGAGCTGAAATCAAGAATTGGACACTTAACCAACTGAGCCACTCAGGTGCCCTTAAGGTCACATTTTTAGATAAGGTGTGAAGTTTAGGTTTCATTTTGAGTGAGCGAGGTCATAAGATACAAGATCGATACATAAAAATCAATCACAATTTTATATATTAGCAATGGACATATGAAAACTGAAGTTAAAAACAATACTATTTAGAGTTGCTGCAAATAAAATGAAGAGTTTAGGTATACACCTAAGGTATGTGCAGGATCTGATAAATAACAAAATGCTGACAAAAGAAATCAAAGAAAACCTAAATAAATGGCAACACATACAGTGTCATGGGTTGGAAGACTCAACATGGTAAAGATGTCAGTTCTTCCCCAAATAATGTACATATTTAATGAAATTTCTATCAAAATTCCAGTAAGACTTTCATGTGCATAGACAAGCTTATTCCAAAATTTATATAGAAAGGGCAGGTCCTAGAATAACTGAGATAATCTTGACAAAGAAGAATAAGATGTGGGGAATCACTCTACCCAATATCAAGGCCTAAAGTATAGTTACAACAATCAAAACAATGTGGTTTGGGCAGAAAAATAGACACATTGGTCAATGGAACATAATACAGAACACACACAACTGCAAAAATGTGCTCAATTGATTCATGACAAAGATGAAAGTGTTAGTTTCTGTTTATCATTTTTGTCTCACTTGAAGATTTTAATTTCCTTGAGGACACAGACCATATCTTTGAGTCTATCTTCACGATGCCTAGTATAGTTCTTAGTATATAATACACGTATAATATTTAAAAATCCGTTGATTTATAAAAAGGTTTCAGAAAGATGAATACTACTGTGATTCAAGGGAGATAAATAGATTCAATTTTTAGGAGGTGCCTCTTTATTTAAACTAAACAGACAAATACACATTTAAATACATACATATATATGCTCATTATTTCCATAAGCATTTATTAAGCTCTTTCATCTGGTAGTATAGTGGGCCTCAGGTGGGGAGAGGTAAAAGTGGAGAAAGAGGAGGAGGAACAGAACATGAATGCAGAAATGAATAAATACTGTTTTTTTTTTTTAGTAACTCATAGCGAGGAAACATACACACATAGAGTACTTATATTAGAATAAGTGCTATAGTAGAAGTTGTTATAAAATGTTGTGGGAGTACAAAAGAGGGCTGTCATTTTATCTAGGAGATCTAGGAAGGGTTTTATATACATTTGAGGTGGATTTTGATGAATTGTAAGGTATTCATAGTGGCCAAGAGATATAATAGAATCCCAGATAGAGAGAATAGCATTGTATAAAGTTTCAATGGTATGAATAAACCCATGAGTTTGGTGAATTCAGAGGTTCAGTGTGGCTGGGCAGGAGATATGACTGAAAAAATAGATTGAAGCCATTCTAAAGAGTTTGAATTTTATCTTTTGGGTAGTAGGGAGCATCTGAGAAGTTTAAGTAAGAGGACACATAATATAATTGGACACATTTCTTATAAAAGAAACTTGTGGCATTTTGACTATCAGTTGGAAAGAGGCAAGGCCAAATGAAGGAATATTTGCTACTAGGCCATTTTAATGGACTACATATGTACTAATAAGAGTCTAAACAATTAAGGCAGTCGCAGGGGGTAGAGCTGAGGAATCAGCTTTTAGGTATATATTTGAAGTTGCTTATCAGATGTAGGGTATGAGGTTGGGGAGAAAGACAAAGAAGATTGAAGTAACTTAGCAGAGAGATGAGGTGATGAGGCTATTAAGATGGTGAATATAGATAGATGAGAAAGTTTAGGGAGAAGGTTTGAGTTTAGACATACTGAGTCTGAACATTCTGTGGAAGTAGATACATCAAGTAGGCAGATGTAAGACTGACTATCCTGGAAATTAGGAGACAGGAGTACCCTTTAGCTGCCCTGCCTTTTTAAAGTGAAGAATAATTAACATACACTCTTATATTAGTTTCAGGTATACAATATAATGATTCAACAATTCTATACATTACTCAGTGCTCATCAAGATAAGTGTGTTCTTAATCTCCTTAATCTATTTTATCCTTTCTTCTACCACCTCCCCTCTTGCAACCACCAGTTTATTCTTTGTATTTAAGAGTTGTGGGGTTTTTTTTAAATCTCTTTTTTTTGTTTGTTTGTTTATTTCTTAAATCCCACATCTGAGTGAAATAATGTGGCATTTTTCTTTCTCTGCCTTAACTCACTTAGCATTATACTCTAGGTTCCTCCGTTGTTACAAATGGCAAGATCTTATTCTTTTTTGCGGCTGAGTAATATTCCATTATATATATATATGTATGTGAAATAATTATATGTGTATATAAAATAATTATATATATGTATATATATCACTTCTTTATCCATTAATCTATGAATGGACATTTGGATAACTTTCATATTTTTGCTATTGTAAATGATGCTGCAGTAAATATAGGGGTACACATATCTTTTTGAATTACTATTTTTGTATTCTTTGGGTAATACCCAGCAGTAGAATTACTGGATCAAATAGTAATTCTAGTTTTAATTTTTTGAGGAACCTCCATACTGTTTCTCACAGTGGCTGCACCAACTACTTTCCCACCAACGGTGAATGAAGATTCCTTTTTCTCCACATCCTCACCAACACTTGTTATTTCTTATTATTTTTTATTTTAACCATTCTGACAGGTGTAAGGTGATATCTCATTGTAGTTTTGGTTGGCATTTCTCTGGTTGTTAGTGATATTGAGCATCATTTCATGTGTCTATTGGCCACCTACGTGTCCTCTTTGGAAAAATGTCTGTTCAGGTCCTTTGCCCATTTCTTAATTGGATTAATTGGGTTTTTTTGGTGTTGAGTTCGATAAGTTCTTTATATATTTTAGATATTAACCCTTTAGTGGATATATCATTTGCAAACATCTCCCATTCAGTAGGTTGCCTTTCTGTTTTGTTGATGCTTTCCTTTGCTGTGCAAAATCTTTTTTATTTTGGTATAGTCCCAATAGTTTAATTTTGCTTTTGTTTCCCTTGTCTGAGGAGGCATATCTAGAAAAATGTTTCTACAACCAATGTCAAAGAAATGAAAAGCATCCTAATTGGTAAGGAATAAGTGAAACTTTTACTATTTGTAGATGATATGATACTATATATAGAAAACCCTAAAAACTCCATGAAAAACTATTAGAACTGATTAAGTGAATTTAGTAAAATCATAGGATACAAAATTAATGTATAGAAATCTGTTGCATTTCTACACACTAATAATGAAGTAGCAGAAAGAGAAATTAAGAAAATAACCTCCTTTACAGTGGCACCAAAAATAGTCAAATACCTAACATTAAACTTAACCAAGGAAGTGAAAGGTCTCTACTCTGAAACTATAAAACACTGATGAAAGGAATTCAACAAGGCACACAACAAGTGGAAAGATACTCCATGCTCATGAATTGGAAGAACCAATATTGTTAAAATGTTCACCACCCAAAGCAACCTGTAGATTTAATGCAACCCCTATCAAAATACCAACATTTTTCACAGAACTAGAACAAATAATACCAAAATTTTTACGGAACTACAAAAGACCCCTAATAGCCAAAGCAATTTTGAGAAAGAAGAACAAAGTTGGAGGTATCACACTCCCAGATTTCAAGATATACTACAAAGCTGTAGTAAGCAAAACAGTATGGTATAGGCATAAAAATAGACACATAGATCAATGGAACAGAATAGAGAGCCCAGAAATAAACCCTCACTTATATGATCAATTAGTCTATGATGAAGGAAGCAAGAATATACAGTGGGGAAAAGGCAGTCTCTTCAACAAATGGCATTGGGAAAACTGGACAGTTACATGCAGAAGAATGAAAATGGACAACTTTCTTACACCGTACACAAAAATAAAACTCCTAAATGTGATACCTGAAGCCATGAAACTCCTAGAAGAACTCATTGTGATTAGTCATTGTAGCTGTTAGGTGGCATCAAATTTGTTCCACATGTGAAAGCTCTGTGATCTGTCATTCTGTTCTTCTAAAAGGAGAGAAGCAACAATAGGTCAATACAGGTCATGTGTGTCTTATCTGTTCAGGTAAACTCAATTTTATAGGCCAGTGGTTCACATTGTCAGTAGCATTGACATCACCTTGGAACTTGTTAGAAATGCAGATTCTTGGGCTCACCCCTTCCCTACTGAATCAGAAAGTCTGGGATGGGGCCCAGAAACCCATGTTTTAACAAGCTCACCAGGTATTTCTGATGAACACTGAAGATTGAAACTATGATATAGGAGCTATACCATATTAGATTGTAGAATATCATACTGTGCCGTAGCTTAAGCCATATGATACTCTGAAATCATCTTCTAACTGGGAAACATATTTTCAGCCATCTTCATGATCAATAATTGTCTTTAAAAGGGTAAAAATAGGGGCACCTGGGTGGCTCAGTCGGTTAAGCGGCCGACTTCGGCTCAGGTCACGATCTCACGATCTGTGAGTTCGAGCCCCGCGTCGGGCTCTGTGCTGACAGCTCAGAGCCTGGAGCCCGTTTCAGATTCTGTGTCTCCCTCTCTCTCTGCCCCTCCCCTGTTCATGCTCTGTCTCTCTCTGTCTCAAAAATAAATAAACGTTAAAAAAAAATTTAAAAAAAAGGGTAAAAATAATGGATAAACTGATCAAGAAGTAGGGTGAAAGGGGTGCCTGGGTGCCTCAGTCAGTTAAGTGTCCGACTCTTCATGTTGGCTCAGGTCATGATCTCATGGGTTCCTGAGATCTAGCCCCTCTTCGGGCTCTGTGCTTGGGATTCTCTCTCTCCATCTGCCCTTCCCCTGCTCCTGCATGCTCACTCACTCTCTCTTGAAATAATAAATAAACTTTAAAAGAAGTAGGATAAAAGTACAGCCTACTGGCAATATTATGTCTGGTTGTATAGATATTGCTTTCTCATTCATTGTATTGCTCCTTCTTTAAATATTATTTCATATAAGTCTGTATCTCTGAGAGGTAGAAAATGAAATTGGTGTGATATCATGAAGAAAAATGGAATTCAGGACTGCTTTCTCAGTTTAATGACGAGTTCAGGTGATGATGTTAGGGAAGAGAAGCTGATGAGGGAAGAAGAAAGGTTCTTGTGTGGTTTCAAATGTAGGCTTCTGGATTCAGATTTTATTTCAGTTTCTGTACCTAGCATATTATCCCTTATCTGAGGGTACATAACATATATTACTGGGTGATGAACCAAATTCAATACGGGAAACAAAGCCCACAGCGACTGGGCTCTAAGAAGGTTAACATTTAATTGCCAAAGAAAATCTTGTATTCTTGTTAGTCATGGAGATCTAGAAGTGTTGAGGTGGCCTGGGCATAAGTGAATTTCCTAGTTGTTTAGGTGAACAGCCTCAGGTTTCTCTGGTGATGAACTTTAGTTTTTGTTAGCCTCACTTGCTCTGCCATTCCTGCTGTTTTGCAACAGGGCTTAAAAGTGCTTTAAGTGCTTGTGACCGTGGTAATGAATGAAAATGTCTTTCCAGCACTGAGAGGATTGCATTAGACTGAATAGTCACCTCACTTGTAAAAGCACTATTAGAGTGGGGCAGCTGTAAGTAAGGATAACGATTTGTGTCCACTGCTTATTTACTGAAAATTGTCAATGTATTATTTATTGAGAGCTCTCCAGACAGTGCTTGTCAGAATAAAAATGTCAGCTCTGAGCAAAATGTTATAATACATAATAAAAATGCTAGGTATGCATTTTAGGGAGACAACTAATTAGACCTGCTTTTTCTTAAGGAAGGGGTAGTAAAAATGTCTAATATTGTGGATTTCTCCATTTGTATAACTCCTTTCTTTTCCCCCTGCTCAGCTCAATATTTGGTTTAGAAACTTACCATGCCTGAGAAATAATTTGAACAACTTTGTATTGTTGCCATTAGACACCTCAAGTAGTGAGGAGGCTTGCTAAAGGAGAAAGAGCCTGGCTTGTGATCCCACAGTGAGCAGCTGCCCTCACCTCCATGTTTTGTCTGAAATTAGAAGATGTCACTTCCTCCCTGAGCAGTGCTCGTGGAAAACTGCCTCCAGTGTAAACAACATAAAATTATTAAGCTTATTCCTCAGCCGTGCTAATTAACCCCAAACAAATTTCACATTAAGGAAACAGAATTCAATCAATGTAAATGTTATTGCTGTGTATTACTGTAAGCAATAATATAGTGGCTAAAATAATTAATTATTTTGGATTTTTTTTTAAAGAAAGTATTCTTTTTTATAGTGTTGCAAAATATTTTGTGCATTTTCTTCCCCCTTTCTTCGGCCTTCCCTGGCACAGAATATAAAAGACGCATCTGGTAAAGCATGGGTAATACGCAGTTGTGTTTTTACGGGAAGGGAAAAATGTATTTTGGAGTGCCTCAGGTTTACTTAGTCTAATGTTCTCATTGGCAATACATATGCAGATTTTATCTCCTCCTACCTATTGTAGTTCACTACTCATTGTAGTAATTTCCTATTTTTTTCTTCCTACCAGTCTTAAATAAAAATGCATGTCTTGGTGGTGGTGGTGGGAAAGATAAAAAAGGATAGTTACATATAGTCCACTTCTGAGAAAAAAATGGAATGCTATTTTGCTGTATTTCAGGTTTGGGAAAGCAATCACCAATAAAGATTTTTTTTCCTTTTTTTTTTTTTTTTTTTTTAATCTGGGCTTATATAGGAAGTCCAATTATCCTCTTCAGGATAATTTTCTTACGTTTTTTTGAAAACAACCAGATTTCTAAATAATTGCTTGTTTGTGCTTGTGATAACTTTGGATAAAATTTATCGTTATCATCATCTTCATCATCCCTGAAGACCTTTAAAGACATGAAGTGCAGAAGCCAGACAACATGTAACTTGATTTTTCATGCAGTAAAATGCATATTTGATTAATATGGAATTATTTATCATTAGAGGTGGCATATTCTGTAGCATATGGAGCACAAATCAAATAGGATTTATATTAAGGTTATTCTGAGATATGATGTATCTTTTAATCAATATATACTAGCAAGTGTTAAATTAACTTTGAAATTTAAAGTAAATTTAACAAAATGGTAACGTAATAAAATAAAATGTTCTTTCCACAGATTCAACACCAACCATTTCTTTGTAATTTTGTCATCATCTAGCAAATGTCAAAACCTCTGTCTTTCTCTACCCCCAATTAGTTCGGTGTCCTATTTCATGGCTACTCTTAATTCCTTACTCTTCTCTATTTAAACTCTATCTTCATCTTGATGGGAGTACTAATATTTTCATCATAACTTAAATACCTAACAAGCAATTTGTTACTGAACATTTACAGTGATGCCAAAACTAATAATGAGAACGTAAGTGTTCCAAGAAGTAGCTGGGGCATGCCACTAAAAAAGTAAAAATTAATAAAAGTGAATTTTTATAATGTAGTTGAGAAGAAATTAAAATTTTATGGAAGGACTATTTTAAGGTAACATCTGAATGTAGCATTTATTTGATTAGATATTTTGGTTTCAACCGATTTGTTTCAGATGTTTGTTTATATTTTGGGCTATTTCTTTAGCTTCTATAGCCAGAGAGTTATTTTCTTTTTGCTTCCTTGGACATTTGTTTTTATCTTTCCAAACAGAAAACAACTTTAGATTTTATTTATCTGCATACTTAGGAAGTTGATCATGTACCAAAGATTACAAGATACTACATTCAATAATATAAAAATGACATAAAATTTAGACAATGAAGAATTTGTATTGAATATTTCTATACATTTTAGATGTTTATGTCTCTAGGTATATTTAAAGCAAAAGCTTTAAATGATATACATGCAATAGCAAAGAATATAGGATGGTTAAATATGATCACTGGCACTTTGATAGCCCTCTGGCTGTCAAGACACTTAGAAAATATTAAACTGTACAATTTCCATGATTAATATTTCTGGACTTTAAAGTTACACTATAATACCAAACCAAGAAAATGCAATAAAATTCTAAAATAAGGGTCCTAGTTACAAGAACCTGTATTAGTATATTTTCAAATGAGATGCAAAGGGTTTGCATCCAGTACTTTATTCCCTTTAAGACTATAATTGACAAACTGCAGTAATCATGCTTTTATGTGTTTTTCTCCCTCTACTGAATTCATTTAAAAAAACGAAAGTAAAAAAGGTAAAAAGAGACTCCAGAATTTTGAAACCCAGTGGTCCTGAAGTGATGGGAAAATAGCCAAGGTGTCACAGCTAATTTCTGACCCTGTTTTATGAGTTCTGCTGTTCCTTATTCCCCCTGTCAGCCTGGGAATCCCTGAGGCTGTGCAAACTGGCTGAACATCACTCAATCCGAGTTTTATATCCCCTTTTAATAATGTTGAGTCTATTCTGTCCAACTTTGATTCAGACAACCTGCTTGTCTTGAAAAAGTGATATATTTAATCAGTGGCTCTGTCTCCAGCATAGCTCCCACTGCGTGTGACTAGAGCCGAGAGTAGTGCAGTGGTCTGTCACTTCTGTTTGAATGGGTAATGTGGAGCCCATCAGCTGAAAAGACAGGAGCTGGAACTGCTTGTTAGGACACATGATCAAAAGCCACTCTCTGCTTTCTGCCAATCAAACCTCATGTCGCCTTGTGGGGCAGACATTAAATAGATTTTTTTTTTTCTGTCTTACACTGTGGGCACTTTGCCAGTTTGACATGTGAACTGTTACAAAAGATAGCAGAGTTTCGACCGCTTGCTGACTGCTTTAAAATATTACTGAACACTTGTTGTCAAAATGAAATATTCATAATGCTATATTATGATAAATTCTTTGAAGTATTTTTTGGTGCCTTTATCTTGTAATTTTTGTAGATTTTTTTTTTCCTTTTTGCTAGGACAGAAGAAACAATAGACAATTGCTTCTTGGGTGAAAGTAAGGGAGACAAAACCCTATAAACTGATTCAGTTGCAAAGCCAACACAACTGTATGACAAATAGTTTTGAATCATATAATGATTGCTTTGTGAAAATAACATTAGTGAATTAAATGTTATTTTACATTCTCTTTCCTCTGCTTTACAAATTATTTACTTCTTCTCAGGATAGGAGAGTGGTTTTAGTATTATATGTTAGCCAAACACATGAAAAACTTTATTTTGAAATTTAATTCAGGATCTTATTCCTTCTGCTTATTGAGAAGATGGACAGATTTCCAAATTCTAATACCTTCTCTGATTTGCAACTGTCCTGATGCGTATTTTTTGCTGTGCGTTTTCTTTTCATCATCCTTTGAAGTATCTCCCATTATATCACAACTTCATTTTTGTACCCATAGTGACCAAATAATGATGGTGGCATAGACCTAACTTCTAAGCTTTTTAAGAGAAGAATGAGTACCTAAAGTTCTTCTGAGTTAAAAGGCCATCGGATTTGGCATTTGCTATAATTTCCAAACACCCAGAGAACTGTTCTAAAGCTGTGAAATCTTAGTTGGTGCTTTGATATCTCCAAACTTGCCACTTGGTACTTGCTGTTTCTTCTCTAATGATCATTTTAAAAGGAGTTAAACATTTTCACCAAAACATACCATGGCAATCTAGTGGAACTCATTTAAACAGTGAGCTACACATAAACAGCTGCTCCTTCAATAAGCCATTCTTTATAATACCCTTATTACCTTCTAGTGTCTCAAATTCTGATTAGTCAACAGTGCTGATTGCTGCACGGCATTCCGTTGCCCATCTTCCTTCTGCTCAGCTGCTCATGTCTTAGTTGTTATTTGATTACAACACAACTTGTGCATTGTTTCTCCAAGTTGCTCTTCATATTGTGTCTTAAAAACTCTGAATTACCCCGGGGAAACTGGGATGGTGTGAGAGTGACTTTCTTTACACACATTAAAAATATCAGAATAAAGCATGGCAAAAGAAATGCAACTGTGGAACACTCAGATTGGAAAGGATATTTGCGACTTAAAACTCAGCACTTGCGATCATATTATGAAACAGATTAAGTATGTGGTAGTATTTTAAAACGCATTATAGTACTTTACAAATGTAAAGAGTTGTAAAATTGTTATATTATGGTTATTAAATTTCAGCCAGATATAAAGTTCTAGAAGAGGTAATTATGTATGTAGAACTCCACAGGAAGGGCCTAAAGGACCTTCATCTTTGCCCCAGGACTAGATAATTTTAGTCCAATTACTATGCAGCACCAATGATACCCCACTAAATAGGACAAGCATGTTGGTAGTTTAAGTTATGATGAAATAAGTAAGGGTGGGAAAAATCTCTATAATGAAGTTTGAATCTCAGCTATTCCTTTGTTGTGACCCCCTGGAATCTACTCTTGGTGAGTAGGAAATGCTGACACACTAGAAATGCAACCCCAGTAAAGGCCCTAAATCTGTCATTGTGCTCTGGAGTCTGCTCTGAAAATAGCAAAGCTCTTTTGGTAAATTAAAATCGGTGTGAATGGGAACAGATGTTGACACGCTTTACTTTATCTTCAGGGATGCCAGTTAAAGAGGAGAGGGTCAGCAAGGCTAGATGTGGGAAATACAGTGACTGTGCAAACTTGTTCTGTAAAGGGAATTCTGTTTTGTGATATTAGTCAGTAGAATTGTATTTATCTTTGGTAATCCAGGTAAGAATTATGCCCACATTATCTAGAGGAAAAACGAAGGAGATGGTATTTATTTCTGGGAAAGCTATCTCTTTGTGATGTTCCCTTCTGGTTGTGTCTTTCCTTCATCAAACTGCTTTGGCTATAAACTGTCTCGGGCTACTATTAGGTTTTACTTTCCAACATTATTTTGGCGTAGGTTCCTAAAGTATTTGTTGAACGCTAATGCTACCGTAGTCTTTGTACTGATATTTGTCAAAAATAATGAAAATGGTTTATGTTCTAAAAATGTGCAATTTATCAAATAGCTTGTATAGTCAATTTAAATAAGTCTCGTGGAAGTTTCAGTCTTGATTTGAAAAAATAGCATAGGATGAATTTATTTATAAGAACCTTAATAGTTTCTCTCAATTCCTTTTACATTTTAGATTACCTTATAATTTTCTAAATCTACATGAACAATAATGATCAATTTTGTCAGTATTATTCACACCTTTTATTAATTTAACATAGATGAATAAATGTGAATGTTGTGAAGAGTTGATTGGGAATAGATTTTAAATCTGACAGTTAGATTACAGGGTACCTAAGAAAAAATGGCTCTTTCACTAGATACCTAGTAATTTAATTCTTGTTTGAAATTATTATAATTTATTACAGTGTGTGGGTCCTAATGAATGTCTACTATTAAATGAAAAGGAGAAATTGAAATTAAGATTATGAAATTCTTTTAACTCATATCTTAAAATCCTCTTAAACAATTCAGAAGACATTAATAAGCTATGTGGGTTTCTTTCCATATTCTGTAATGGCAAATCAAAACATTTTTTTCAGCATTTAAAGATTCTTAAAAATGCTGAATGCCATTACACCTCAAAGCATACAATCTTAGAATTTTATAAAATGGTAGTAGCCATTATAACAGTATTAAAATTGGCAACTCCATTTAAATATTTATTTGGATTATACATAGACTTTTCTAAGCATTCGAGTTTTCCAGAAATAACTATGATTTCTTCGTGTTAAACATTTAATGTAGGACAATTTGAGATTTCATAAAGCTGTAAACTATACCAGATTAACACTTAAAATTTTCCGAATATTAGGGAGACTTTTAAAGTGTGAGTAAAAATTTATAAATAAAATAAAGATGTCCAAATGTCCACAGGCATTCGACGTTGTCATTTAGCCCTAGATCTAAGTAAAACCTGTCATGCACACAAAATGAAGATCAGGTCTCTGAAAAATAATAATTCCTGGACAAAAGCAACGAGTGTATGACAGTTTTTCTATTCTGATAGATTATCTGAAGTGTGTATTTGAAAGGCCCAATGAGTGTCTTCCCTGGCAAGAAGCCCCTCTCTTACAATTTGACCATGCGTACTTGAGAATCATTTAAGAAAGAAAATCAGATTGACTCCCACTTTGAATTTCAAGCTGTCAGTATGCTTACCTACAACCCCTAGAGTTTTGTTTCCTAATTTCTAGAGTTTTTTTTTTCTATTGAGGCTACTCTATTGCATGTATAAGCTACTAATTAGTTCATATAGACGGAGAAGAAATTAAGCAAGTTGGTGATGAGTTTACATTTGATTACAGAGAAAACCGTGCTCTAGGTTTTTGACAGTCTCAGAACAATGCTAGCGTAGAGAGTAGGGACTGGCAGTCTCTCACTGTGATGACCCACCCCCCCAACCAACTGGGAATATAAGAAATAAAATGTAACTTCTTCAGGGAGTGGCTATTTGCCTAGATTTTTGTTTGTTGGACGGATTTTCAAAAGATTTCCTGTGAGGCTGCGGAGCTTTGCCCTTAGGCCTGTAAGTCACAACTCCATTCTTCTCCTTTGTCATAAAACTCTCCATCTCCCTCCCTCCTACTCCCACCCCCACTTAAGGAAGTATTGCCAAAAGAATGTAGTGAGAGTGCTAGCTGGAAAGGTGATTTGTGGCCTCTGATAATCTGATCGTTGAGCTCAAGTTAGCTCAGGCGTCTGAAAGAAATCAAGGACAGACATAAGTAGGGCAATACTCTCTTAGTAATGATCCCTCATCTCTTTTTAAAATGTGTATAGTATGCAGTTGTTAAATGAGGAAACAATTGGATAGAATTTATTCTGCCTAACTTTCTATAAATATAACATTTTCTCAACTATCAGTAATGTCCACGTGGTTACTGTTTATCACAGTAACTGGTTCCAACAGTTAAGTTCCGGTGTCTCTCATCTACTATTACAAAAGGGTAAAAACTGGCCAACTGCATCAACAAAATACAACTTTCTCTTACTCGGTTTGAGCGCATGATGGTTGTGCTATGGAAAACTGCTTCTTTAAAATGTTTTTGCTCATTGTGATGAAGTAACTTTAAGATATTAAGGTTAAAGAGTATTGGCAATTTACAGAACCCTACCTACTGTTATATTTAATTAGATTTTTTTCCTCCTTTGTGCCTATTTAAACTCTAAATGAAAGATGGAAATATGTTTGCTCTAACATATTTGATGTGATTGAGATGAGATTAAGCGGTTTAAATGATTTAAAAATTATATTTACTTTAGTGCAATCTGTTAGGTTCAGTGCTGATCTGTCTTTTGGTTTGCTTTGTGGTACAGCAAACCAAGCACTGAGGGTTAAATTATTCAGCACATGGGTAGGGTTAAAAATCTAGGTTCCCTCTCTCCTTCCCAGTTACTGAATTCTTCAGTCAAAGTTAAATTTGCTGTTCAGACATTAGCTGTACTTCTTAGCAATGACCTTGTGGGGTAGAGAAGCATGGCACAGTGGCACTTTCCAGCTGTATTCAGCCTATCCGTCGGGGTATAATCATGCTCAGTCCCAGCACCGCAGGCTTGGACATATGTTGAGTTTTATTTCTTTCTTCTGACATTAATCCTATTCACCAGCTGTTCTGCCAGCTGCCATTCTTCAGCTTAGAGATTACATTTTGGGGGATACCAACAAAGGTCTAGTTGACCACTGCTTTCTTTTTCTTTTTTTTTCCCTCTTATTCTTTAGAAATGATTGGATCTGGGGGTTAAGAGAACTCAATCTTTTCCCACTATCACCTCACTTTTCTTTGCATCCTAGACATTAACATGATTTATGATCACTTTCAGTATGTTGTAGATAAGCCTTCCAAAGAGCCAGATTACCACCTTACTTATAAATCCCCTCTCCATAAAAAGGTTTTAAGTTTACATTGAAGGCTATAATTAATGTTTCTTATGCTACTATATAAACAACATTAATTAGTGACAAATTCTTTTGATCTCCTAAAACATATTCCAGCTGAAAATATGCTTTCGGTTCTTCTTCTTTTTTTTTTTTCCCTGCAGGTTTGAGAGCATATCTCTGTTAAGATGATACTTTTTTTCCTGAGCTATGGTTTAACTAATCTTGTTTGAATGGGCTATTAAATCTCTGTTACACTCATAATATATACTAATAAGTAGTATAGATTTCTCACTTCGTATTCCAGATGATCTGTCCATAAGCAGGATGTTAAACATCTGTAGTTTAAGCCTTCTGGGACTAACAAATGCATTAATGCCAGAAAGAAATGCGGCCTGGATGATAAGGTCATAGACCATGTGGTAAAGAAGCATCCCTAATATTATCAAGTCTGAGTATTCTCTTCATTGTTAATCCTTCCATTTTCATAAAGGCAAAAAAAAAAAAACTAATAGATTTAAGTTGTAATCATTTACAGTACATGTTTATTACATTAATACCAACAAATACACAAAATCCCTTATGTGTTATAATTCTCCCAGCTGATATTTTAAAGTCATTTATCCCATCGGCCTCACAATAGCATTCTCTTAGCCTTTCATTTACCTCAGAAGGTAACATCAGTAAGTGTTTGTTTATTAGCAACATTCTGCCTTTATCTTTTTAACTTTGTGGCATATGTAGGTCATATATAATGGTAAGGAATTCAGTTTAAATAACACCTTTAGGCTGGAGTCACTAGAATTAAGAACGCCTTACTGACTTCAAAAAACAAAAATAAAAACTAATGGTGTGTTTTAGAAGATAGATTTGTTTGCTTGTTTTTTCATTATTTCCTTTACCCATCTGTGTGTCTGTCCATCCATCCATGCATGCATCCACTCATCCATTCATTCATTCATTCATCCCACTGAGCAGGATATTACTTATTGAGCCACATAACAGAAAACACAGCATCTCGTATGTTACCAGACAGTGCAACTCCTTGTATATGTAGCAATCTATAGAAAAATGACAGGAAGTTTATAAGTTGCTTGCTGAAAAACCTATTGATTCCATACTACCCGTCATTTCTTCCCCCAAAGCTCTGACAGTAGTGAACCCCGTTTACTAAATATGGACATTCTATTTATAGAAATATTCATATTTTTATTGGTGGCCAAAGCACTGCTTATAGGAAAACCTACAGGTGACTAATAGGAGTTGCTCACTAAGTGGAATAATGAATAGTATTAGGTGTCAATTAAATCAAGCTTCCCCGAGGTGCAGGTGCTCCACAATGTACTGACACATTTCAAGTAGCAGTGCCACTTCACCCATGCATATGAACAAGCACATTTGCATATTAAAAAGCTGAAAATTATTTAACTGAAGCAAAAGTCTTTTAGAGATGATGGAGGTTATTAAAACTGTTGACAAGAAAGAAGGTAATTGCCTGAAAATGAGAGATGACATTCTGCTATACACAGGGAACGTTGTTTTTGTTGTATTGTGCAGCAGTGCCTGGGTGTATAACCTATTACATTGAGATTGCTCCTATGCAATTAGACCCTTTTTGTCCTCACTTCAATAAGGCTATGATTATGAAGGATTGAAGAACACTTGGCATATTGAATGTCTGTTGTTTTTATAACTTCGTCAGAAATGACAAAACACGTTTTGTGTCCTGTTTTTTCTTTGTAGGCTTATTGATTCTGTGATTATAATATTCATAAAAGACAATGTGTTCATGGTTGAGCACTCTGTCATTTATACAGGTTTTATTTTTTTCTGTCTCAGCATAGTATTTGTTTGAATGCCAAGGTGTTAGTCATAAGATGAGCAGATTTTTTAAAGTAAAAGATGAATAGGTGAGAAGTTTATCATGCTAATAATCCCAAATATTACTATTAAAAGTGTCACAAAAATGGATGCTTTCGTAAGTTTCAATTGGAAATAATTCACCAAGTAAGAAAACTTGAAAGATATTTTATTTTCTCTTTCATTATGAGCTGTTTATTTTCACTCAGATTTTTGAGAGATCTTGCTGTGTTTGTCAGAAGTGAAGACTCATGGTCCTAGAGGAAGGCACTTTCTTGATACTGTAAGAGACTGTGCGTCTGGGTTGACTTGCTCCATTCTGTAGGTAGTGACAGAAACAAGTACACTGAATATGGCTATTGAAACTGAAACATTGCAAGTCATTGCAGGTGTAGGAAATTTCAGGTTTTGTGCTTTATTAAAACAGTGCTTGTTAAAAGATTTTATATCTAGTCACCCTAATTAGGCTTCAGCTCCCAGCAGAGCCATTGTGGCAATGCATGAAGTCCATTTCCATCATTACACTCTTTCCTCGAAGATGAGTATTGGTGTTCTTTGGGATATAGCCAGTATAGAGTTTCAGCTGGACTTTTAGGCCCATGAAATTTCCCATTTTCCTGGTGGGCCAATCAGCTTCTGGTTTTATTTCAGACATGGATTTAAAGCCAGGACTGGTTTGTCAGAGGCAGAATGGAAAGGATCTGAATAAAGCCCAAATGTACCCAGAAAGTTTTCTAGGGGGTTTGTCATTTAACGTGCTCTTTTATTCTTTGATTCAGATGCATCTGGGCTTTAGTAAAGTGAAGAGGCACACCTAGGGTTTTTGTTAGCAGCTGTCTAGTGATTTATCTAATCTGACATGTTCATTTCTTTAAGTTGAAGGAGGAAAATGTCTTTAGGCATAGCAATCTGACTCTTGATTAAAAAGATAAAAGTGAGATACCCGAGTTCTTTTCGAACTCACATTATTTACTGCCTGCTGAAAACCTTAGCTATTTAAAAGATGAAACTCCTGACCTACCCATGCTCAAAGAGAAGATTTTACAAGCCTCCAAAGTATGCCAAACTTGTTACTTCACATATACAGATTGCATACCCTGCACCTCAGTTTCCATTCAAGCAGCCTGGTTGTTGGATGAAATAAAATGATTTTTACTCCAATCGCTGTTAGGTGATCTTGTTTAAAAATGTTGAGAACAGTCTTAACCTTACTTCATGTGACTGATTTTAGGAGGGAGTAATAATGGTTTTTAACTATATGAAAAGTTAATGAAAACTATTTTCTTGGTTGATTAAAATTTTTGTTTTAATTCTTACAATTTGTTTTGGTGCTATTACTTAAATTTTTTCCTCAATAAACCCATTGAGAGAAAGATATTTAAAGGTAAGAATTCATTATAATATTTTATCTGACCTTTAAATAAACATCAGTTTGTGGGTTGAAATTTTAAAAAGCAAAGGTAAAAAATTAGCTTTCATTTTAATTTGTAGAAAATTATACTTTGGATTAATTCATGTTAAATATGATTTGTTTAATAGAGACAGAAATAAGTGTGAGACAAATTAGAATTGTGGATTTCTGGATGTGCTCTGGAAAAGAAAGTATTGTATAAAATACTTCCCTTTTGTCAAAGGATAGCTTCTATATGGAGACATTATATTGCACTGGGGAATCAGAATGTACTTTATGACAACTGAACTATTATGACATTTCACTGCCTGGTATACCATTGAAAACCTTCATAGCCTTACATATAGTATATGATTAATAATGTTTCTTAAAATATGAATAAATGAATGGATGAGCCCTAGAATATCTTACTTGAAGGTGTGTAGGAATATAACATTGCTTAGAAAGGTGTGAAGAAAATTCCAGCTTAAGTCATATCTACTCTCTCCACTTTGATATCCATTTGTGACAACTACTCTTTCATATACTTACTGTATCTAATGCCCAAACTAGCAACGCCAACACGCCATTTTGTTATGAGGTTGGGAATGGTAAAATGGGACTAGAAAATGTATCAAGTGAGCAGGCACACCAGGGTTTGTGGACCGAGACAAGATGATGTATTTAGAGGGCTGATCCATAAGAGGATAACTTTGTAAATTCACATAGGTTGGTAGACTAGTCCTTAGCATAGTCCTGATTTGAGCAAGGCTTTGAAGAAATCGGGTATTTTGGGAAGGCAATCTTCTGAATCAGAGCCATTCCAGGGAACATTGGACCCTTGGGAAATTTCACTGTACTTCTGTCTTTTTTCTGCTGTCTCCCCTGAACATTTTTTAGGTAAAATCCAGCTAATGAATAACCAGTGTAACCCTAAAGTTTGAAAGGCAGCATGAAGTCTGCAGGGTATATATAAAGGTGAGGGAGACACCCAAGCTTTGGAAGCTTGGCTCAGTTTCTCCCCTTCTCTTTTTAGTGCAAATTCAATGTACTTGAGCTTTAAGATATTTCATTTGTTTGTTTGTTTTTGAGCTTCAAGACATTTTAAATTTCATTTGCAATGCATCAGTCTTCTTCCCTGCTCACTATTTCAGAGTCAGTGGGAAACTCAGGAGCCCTCTGACAGTACCCAGGGCCTTACAAAGCTTCTATGTCTGCAGGGTCAAATGTATAATGGCTTTATTTTATATAAATGGATACACCAGGAATTCTGTAGGTCTTATTTTGTTAGTTTAATGATGCTCTCATTGTACCTAGTACTGTAGTTTACAGTTTGTGAAGAGCTTTCACACATATTATTTGAGTCTAATAAAAACTTTTAGTGGAAAGAAGAGGAGGTTTTGTTCTTACCTTATTCTAGAAGTGAGGAAATTAATGATTAATATGTTGAATATCTATAAATGGGAAGCTGAAGTAAAAATTCAGGTTACTTAGTAACCTTTCTTTCTATTCTTCCATGTTGCCATTCAACATGACGAGTATGATGTCCAGGTAGAGTAGTTGGGTGTAATGTGACCCTCTGCTTAAGCTGTCTTGCATTACAGGTTCATCTGATTAGGACTGGGTAAACTCATTGGCCTATGCTTTATTTGACCATTGCTAATTTGTCTTCAAGGTGGGAGGTGGTTCTTTTAGGACAGGAATAGTCAGTTTAGGAGGAGAGTGTGTGTGTGTGCCAGAGAGAGACAGAAAGAGAGAAAGAGAGAGAGGAGATGTAAAAGAAGGAGAGATGGAAAGAGATGGTATAACACACTATAGCATGTCCCTTTGCCTCCAAATTCTGAATCAAATAATCTGCACTTGAGTGACTTATTTCATCAGAATAACAAGTTTACATTTCACAGATTCATCTACATGACCATATCAACAATAGCAACAAGTACATTTCTATTTTCATGTTGCTTGAAAAACTCTCAAATTTTGATCTTGATTTTTCATAATAATCATTTTTTTGTTAAAGAAGAACCTTACAATATAGAAAATTTCCAAAATTACACAGAAGTAGAGAATATAATGAGCCCTTATGCACCCATAATGTACCTTCAAAAATTACCAATACTTGCCTTTCTCACTTCATCTAGCCCATCATTTTTTATTGGCTTGTTTAAAGTTTAATTTTAAAATTCTAAATTATGAAATAAGTGAAACATACAGAAGATTAAATAGAGTAGACATCCAAATTTCTGCTGCCACTACTTAATAGATATTAACATTTCTCTTTTGTATTCTTTTATGATACATGAGCATGAAGCTGCTGTGATTGAAAAATGGTATATAGGGACAAAGCACAGGAAATAGGATGAGTATGATAAATTTGCATATTGCACTTTGCAATTGATAAATTGCACTTTGCAGTTTTTCAGAATATGCCTGCTAGCATTTCCCTTTTACAAGACAGCACTCTGCATCACAATTCATGTAGCCCATTAATGCTTTATTGAACATATTGATCATGATATTAAAGATAGGAATATCTTAGTTAAGGCAATTTGACCTGCAGTTTGGTTTACAGGATTCTCCTGTAGCATTCCTGCCCTTGCTATTTACTAACAAGCTCTTCTCTCAGTTGTGCCTATTGGGAAGTCACTGACAGTTCACAAAAGGTCATCAGACTTTTGTTGTTGTCATTGTTTAGCCACAAGGCTAAGTTGCACTGATCCCAGTACATACTAAGATACTTTTACCTAGTGCCTTATTCTGACAATTACAGTGGGCCCTGAAAAGGAGTTTTTTGTTAGAGAAGGAAACCCTCTTCAGAAGCACTAAATAAGACAATAACTGAAAATTCTTTTTCCTTAAAAAAAAAATCTATTAAATTAAGCTATATTTCAAGAAGCTCAATTTCTTAAATTTGTGAGTATTTTTATGTTGGAATAACACATTTTGCCATTTTGTAAGGCATGTAACAGAAAATGATTTATAATGTTATTATTCTACACCCAAATTTTGGTTATTCGGGAAAATCAAAGAATGGAAAATACAAGCAAATGGATATTATTTATTGAAGGTTCATCAGAAAACTCATTATTTTTCATACCTATTGAAAATGTTCCCAAAGACTCTAGATAATTTTCCTGTCATAACAGGTCAGTATAGGTAATATAAGTGAATATGTTTTATTGATTTAGGATTAGACAACATCTCAGAGGTATCACTTAGTCTTTATAATCATCACGTGATACAGCATGATGGAAACTGGGTGGATCATTCATTCATTCATTCATTCACAAATATTAATTGAGTTCCTGTTGTGTGCCAGGTACAATGCCAGGCACTGGAAAGTTGAGGAATACCCTGAACATTTTTTATTTTTAAATTTCTTCTTGAATGATTTTTTCACAATTACTTTTTCATATCAGTTTAATAATAATAATAAAAAACTGGTCAGTTACTGTTATGTTTGTTGTAGTTGAGTTAATTAAGATCTTATGTCATTTATTTTGTTTCTCATATTCAATGAAAGAAAACTGGAATGTATGGTTTATCTAAGATCCAGTTAGCTTCACTTGACTTCACCTACCCTGCCAAACAGACCTTGGAATAATCTGTTCCGTATGACAGATTATAATTGAAGTAAATGATATGTACTTTTTAAATGTACATTAGATAGTGCTAATGGTCATAAATATGAAGTCGTAAGAAGGTATTTAGAGCTTAGGACATGTGTTTCATCATTACTTACAAATAATTTAAAATATTCAACAAATTAAATGAGCACAGTGATAGGCACATGGGGCAAAAATTGGAATAAAATACAACTTGACCAGAAGAGGCCCAGATGGGAAGCAGTAGGAAGTAAGTTCGATATGGATGTGGGGGCAGAGTCCTACACGTGGACATCCGTAGCAACTGTACTTCCTTACCACAGCACTTCTAACACAGTTCTGTATTTGCCTCATCATGTGCCTGTATTTCCTATTAGTCGAAGTTCAGCTGGGGTTGGCACCTTATTTATTTAATTTACCTTTTACTCTCTAGAATCTAGCATGTTTCCTGGGACATCGGAGGTGATCAATAAATATCTGTTGGGTGAACTGTATTAATATAAAATAGTAAGTTCTATGATGGAAGCATGAATAAGGAGGAAGAGTATAGAATAAAGAATAGAAGAAAACAAAAACATTCTTCTTTAAAGTGTATAAGTTTGGTAATATTTCTATATGTAAATACAGTTAAAACTCGTTTTATTTGTATTCCTTCAGAACACTTTTAGCAGATATTTTTGCCTTTTGATTTGACAATGACGTTTGCAAATTATGAAGTAATTCCTGAAGCAAATAAACTAAATTATGTTCAGTAGAAAATAACCTAAATTTTATGAGAATTAATAACACATGTACTATAAATATAGTAACTCTGTTAATTAGATTATTTGATTAGCATGAACACCCAGTTCTCCACTACAATAGATACCAGAGGCAATTTGGTAGACTTGAGAGGGAGAGTATTTGTAGTCTTAGGTAATTGGAGTTAACATTTTAGGGTTGAAAATAACACTTCTTTTTTGGTAAATATTAGCCTAAGAAGAAAAAAGCTTTCCATGTCATTACTAAATGTAAGCACATTATTTAAATATCGGCATTAGAAATTGTATAATTACATTCAGAACTTCGTCATCTTTTATATTTTTCAGCAAACTTTGTCTGTTCTTTCAAGATGTCACAGATATTTTAGTTATTTTGAACCATAGCTGTTTAAAGGACAATTACATAGATCTAGGGAACTTTTTTTTTAGTGAATGAAATTATAGAACATTATTACTGTGAAATGAAGTTTATTTTTTAGCATAACAAAATAATACTAGCAAATATGGCAAATATAGCATTCTTGTTATAGATACAGGTTTGCTTCTTTCACTTACTTGATGGATTTCTTGTACTATGTAGTGCTTAACAGCATTAAAAAATTAAAAAAGAAGACTTAAAATAAGTTTTAGCAGCTTTAATTTAAATTAAATTAAAGCTACAGAAATTATTTCTTAGTATTTTTAGAGAAGGTCTTTTTATGTTAGTATTGTATGTCTATGTATGTATGTTTATGATCTCTTTTGTAAATTGTGGTTTAAAGAAAATCATCTCCTGGTAAACTATCTAGAGATATCCTATTTGGAATAAGTAATTGTTTCACCTTTTAAGCACAATTATTTTGGGCACCTTTACTCTGCAAGATATCTGAAATCATCTACTTTTTGTTTTAAAATCATTCAAGAATTCCATACAATGTTTTTAATATTATATTTCTGTTATAACATTTTTAATCAAATCTATCTTTAAAAATTAAGTTGCCACATTTTCTTGTTTATAAATTATTTATAGGTAATAAAAATTGCCTGTTTCGTACATGAATACCATTTGAGTCATTTGTTACATGAAATGTGGTCTGGATATTGCCATTCAATTGATGTGAACTGAGTGGTATTGAAGTAGAAATTTTTATTTTTATATCTGGTGTTGACCTTCAACAAGGTCTATATAAAGATACACATATATATCTAGGACTCTGTGTGTGTATACATATATACATGTGTGCGTATATACGTGTAATAAAAACGGCAAATAAATTTTGATTCTACCATATTTAATATGGGCAGTTTAAAGAGTTGTATTGTTATCTTGCCAAAACATTAAGCAAATCCATGTGTTTGTGTATAATCAGACTTCAAGTAGTGAAAGCATTAATTTTAGGAAGGTGGCTTAAAAATACTCTTAATTTTCATAGCGGATAAGTAGTAATGAATTATTAAAATGTATAGCTTTTTGATGTACATGTGTTTTGACAGTCTTTAGTTAGTCGGATTTTTCTTTAAATAACTCCCAAATTCATACTTCATTTTTTTGCTTTGTCTAAGTAATAACAAAAAAGATTCAACAATAATGAATTATTTATATATTTTTAAAAATTACAAAAAGACTTGAAAAACTGCTTAGGATCAAAAGTTATTATAGAAATGTGTTCTGTTAACTGCTAATTTCTTCTTACATTACTGATACCCTAACCTTGTGGTCTTTAGCTGGAATAGTTTCCAGATCTTATAAATATGCGAAGAATTCAGAGATTAATTATATACATTATTTTAAGAATTGGTTTTTTTTAAATTAAGCAAATTACAATGATCTTAAAACAATTTCTGTCACTTAATTACAAAATAATATTACAGATTCAAGCTTTTTTTCTAGCATTGGATAAGTTTTATTGTGCCTAGGAGTGACAGTTTTGGTGAGTTGCATTTGTTGCTTTGGCTTCCCACAGAGTTTCTCCTTCTATGATACATTACTACACTGAAGTAATTAACTGGAAACAGTTTCTAAGCAAATGAGCATATTGGTGGTAATAAGGGTGTGTGTGTATGTGTGTGCGTGTATGTATATTTATAATATAACATAATGTATGTTAGTGTTTACATTTGCATGTACATATAATTAAGTGAAAATATACATGATAATATCATGAATGTTTTTGAACCTAGAGATAGGAATTTTTGTTGTTGTATTACCTTAGGACAGTTATCCTTTGAATCTTCTGTAATGTTGGGATGTTATTATTATCACCTACTTGACACCATTAAATAACATAGTAAATGGAGGTTAAATAAGATAAAATATTAAAATTCACTTGTCAGGGTGCCTGGGCATCTTGGTTGGTTAAGTGTCCAACTTTGGCTCATGTCATGATCTCGTGGCTTGTGAATTCGAGCCCCGCCTCAGGCTCTGTGCTGACGGCTCAGAACCTAGACCCTGCTTCGGATTCTGTCTCCCTCTCTCTACCCCTCCCCCACTCATGCTCTCTCTCTCTCTCTCTCTCTCTCTCTCTCTCTCTCTGCCTCTCAAAAATAAATAAACCTTAAATTAAAAAAAAAATAGATACAATTCACTTGTCTGACTGAAGTATGATATTAACAGATTTAATATGGAATCTATGTGTTTGGTATAGTTACTCTAAGGTAACTATAAAATATGTGTTTTACCTATTAAATATATATTTTACTGCTGACTGAGAGCTGATAAAGTTTTGCTAGTTGGAGTTTTTGTTTCCATCACTTCCATCATTTAGAAAAGCTTTATTTTATTTCTGAGAAACACAGTAGGAAAAAATCATCTATCAATATATTTAATACATATGTATATAAATACGTGTGAGAAAATGGTGCTCCATCTTATAGGAAAATAATACTCATAACTCTGATACCAGTAAGTCATGTGTTTTTCATTCAGATCTGCAGATAAATAAACATAAAAAAGCTTCGTTGACATAGTAATTCTGGTCTCTGTTACATGGAGAGAGAAAGCAGGCAGGCAAGTTAGCAATGGAACACATATATACAACTGAAAGCAATTTGAAAAGTTATGACTTGTGAACACTTGGCACCTTGGATCTAAGTTTTTTGTTTGTTTGTTTGTTTGTTTTTACAAGAGGTTTATTCCGTTGGTGTTCAAGTTTTTAGAGCTTACTTCTCCTGATACTTGGAAACTTCTTTGGCAGATCAGATACAGAGTGAAAAAATAAAAAGCTGTCTTTATTGAAGTCTTGCTTGATGGTAGCTACAAGAAATTCCATCCTCTTTTCACTATGCCACTCTGTTGAGAGTTGATTCTTTCAGATTGTAGGGATGATTTAAATCAATGGCAACTGAACCGACCTGCTATAATACCAGAGCCCATTTTGTTCTCACTAGAAATGGGTTTGATTTCTGTCGCTATGTAGTGTTTGCATGACTGAAGGGGAACAGTTAAGGAAAGGAATTTATTGAAATAGTATGTTATTGCCATCTTTCATATAAGCAATTATAAACATATGCATGTAATATATTTATACACATAATCATACAATGTAGACACCCCTCCTTGTTTTTAAAAATGCGAATCAGTACATAAAGAGATCAGTTGTATATAACATAAATGATTCCTTTTAACTACTGGTGTGATCAGTCACTTGGTGAGAAAGTAGCTCATGGTCTGTAGGGAAACACAACAATTTCATTTGGATTGGGTTTTAAGCAAGTCATTGTTTCGTTTGGAAAATGTGAAATCGGTGAATGGGCTTGTTCTCTTTGTAGAGGATTACAATAACACACGGAAGCTTATGAGTGCTTCTGACAGATGTGTTGGCGGTTTGCCACAAAGCGAAGGGTGCGGCCCTGACTGACAACTTGCAATTATATTATGATGAATGGTTCTGATGTGTGTTCAAGAGAAAACCACTTTCTAGAAAGTGAAAGTCATACATACGGTTCTTATAAAAAAAATCAGCTCAAATAAAGTATCATAACTTTCTATTTTATTTTAGCATTTTGGTGGGCTAACCAATTTGAGTGTTTCTCCTTTCACAGAGGTCTCTGTTTTTGATAAATCAAGGGCCAAATCCAAAATTTTTGTGGGGAAAACTAATTTGATACCATTTTTGGCATCAAAGTTACTTTATCTGCATTTTTGACAAAACTGACATCTCAGAGAACTCTCTAATACTTACATAAACACGTAAAGCGTAGACACATGTCCATAGTGTGGCCAATAAGATTACTGGAGTCACGCTTTCAGAAAGAAACTGCTCTTTTTTTTTTTTTTTTAAATCAAGTCACTTTTCCTTCTCGATAGGTTTTGTTGTTGCTTTCACATCGGAAAATAATGTATCCAAACAACATGGGTGGACTAAAGTTTTGGGTCCTTTGAAATTGTCTTTACCCTGTTCTGATTTAATTTATGTTAAGGAAAATCTGAAAATGGCATCAGAATGTAGATTTTTCAACAGTTACTATGTCTCATCAGTATAGAATTTCATTATTTTGTAATGAAGCTATAATGCATAAAATATGTTTTAACAAAACTGGCATTTTTATCTTCATAAATTTAAGAAAAATTGACTGGTTTTCAAAAACTAAATCAAATAAAAATTTGAAATTAGGTCAGAAAGTGTTTTATCCTACAATACTTAAACTGTGCAATTTGTAAGCTACTTTCAGCAGATAGACACTCTATATCTTATTTAAAATGCTGTTATTTAAAAATGTAAGTTTTTAATTGGTTTTGAGAAGCCCAGTGCATGATATTTTTGTAGGTAGGCAAGAAACACCTCTTAAAGATATGCAGTAAGCAGCACTGTAATTGTGAAGATGAAATTCAAATACATGCTATCATATTTGGCATATAAAGGAATATAGCCATGATAGCCAAACTCTTCAGAAGTAATCATATGAAAGTAAGGCATTAAATAATATCATTTTCAGAAGATAACATAAAACCTGTGCTTTACCCTAAATTTCTCAGAATTTATTAGATTATTTTGTTTTGTATAAGTTAAAATAAGGTCATATAAAGGTTTAAAAAATTTAAAAGTAAGTTTTAAATGACTTTATGTCTCAGTTTATAGTATCCAGTGTTTGTCCTTTGGACTTGTTTTTCTCTAATTCCCTTTGTGACATTTAGGGTGTGTCGACTGTGGTATTTTAATGGTGGGACATTTTCATTGTTACTGAAATAAATTAAATCTTTCATAGTGAAAGAATGGTAAAGTAGAACCACAGTGTTCTAGCGCAAGAGTCAGGAATCCTGAAGTCTCATTGTAGACAGAAGTTATAAAGAGAAGAAAAAAGACATTCACATAGGCTTTTGAGTGTTTGTGGGTTCAGCTCACATGAGTTTTCCTGTGCTTTCTTTCCCCTACATGGAATTGACTCATCATTTACCCATTAAACCTGTACATAGGAGAACAAGAACATGAAGTCTCTGTCAACTGGTATTTTCCGTTTGAGTTTCTACTTTTGGAGTCTTCTGAGTTTTCTTTACCTTATCAGATTTAGGACTGTATTCTAGCCTCACTTGAGAATAGAGAAGGATTTGCTGTCATTCAGGACCTGAGCCTCTATTCAAATAGTTTGTAGTTTTTATCTTCATCCATGCCCGAGTTTGGTTAAAAAATGCTGTTTACAGCCTCAGGTTTTCTTTCACTGTCTAGGCTATCTATCCCCTCTTCTTTGTTTTCCCCCCAAACTCTAAACTTGGTGTTGAGGGCCCCCAACCTCTGTGCTTGATTTAGTTTTTACCAAGAACAGGGGCAGTCACCAACCATTTGTAGGTGCAAGTTAAGGCTTGTTAGAATGTTTGGCTTCTAAACTGTGAGATCTGAGTAATATCATCTAGTGTACAGTTTTGATCACATGGAGTGTGTTGTATTTGTAGGAAGAAAGTCAATTGTATTTTTTTATGTTTGTACCATAGGTCATAATTATCATAGTGTTTATAGGATAATAAACTCATTAGGTAATTATGTCTCATTGAGGTATTTGAAACATTATTTAACTTGAAAACTCTCAGGTAGATAATAATTAGGTTTCACTTGGGACACTTAATTTAAATGGAAGGTATCTGTAATGAACTGCACATTTTCTGTTTTAATTTTTTTTATTCTTTGCCATTTTGAAAATAAGCTAGGCTAACAGTAGTAGATGTTGAGGTCAGTCCATCCTACGCCTATCTTTCCTCTTAAATGGTTGAGGTGAGGTGACCCCAAATTTCATAAGATTTGGGTAAAATTTGCTCATTATTGATCCTATCAATGATGTTTTTTCAGCTATGGTATTAATCAAGTACTTTCTGTTACACCAGGCACTAGCTAAGTACTTTTTATACATGATCTCATTTAGTAGATATAGATACTATTATTATCCTACTTTGCAAATGATAACATTGACTTAAACAAGGCCACAAAGTTAATAATTGACAGAACCTAGATTTGAAACAGTGTTGAATAGCTCAAAATCCAGTGTGATTAACTATCAGGGGGTATAGTAAGCTATAAGTAAATTGGATGTAGAGTGGGGTTCCACATCCCCTTTCCTTCAGCAGAGGGGGAAAGGAAGATAAATGAATATGGGATTTGCTTTCTCCACCCCTGATCCAAAGAAGGTTGGGAGCCTTTGAGCTAGTTACTGCTCTAGGCCAAGAGATGAATGGAAAGTAGGTAGCCTATGAAGAGGATCACCTTTTGTTAAGATTCTCAAGAAGATGCTAGACTTTCTTAAGCAGTGCAGTTTCTTCTTTCTGCTTATTGGCCTCTTTGTGGGAGATGCTGTTTACACAGTATGTTAGTCAGTGTAGGCTGCAGTGACAGAAAACCATAGACTGGGTGGCTTAACAGAAATTTATTTCTCATAATTCTGGAGGTTGAGAAGTCCAAAACTGAGACAGCAGCTGATTCATTTCCTGGTGAGAGCAATCTTCTTGGCTTCAGATATCTACCTTCTCATTGTGCCCTTACATGGTGGGAGTAGGGGCGGAGTGGGAGAGAGGAGGCTGTCTCGTGTTCTTATAAAGACACTAGCCCCACACTCATGACCTCATCTCAACCTAATTAAATTACAGGCCCCATTGTCAAATAGCATAACATTGAGGACTAGTGCTTGAACGTATGAATTTTGGGGGGACCCAGTTCAGTTTCTGGGGCATAGTCTTTCAATACCCCTTGTAGGCTTTGATGTAGAGTTAAGATTCTGCGGTGAAAGTGATTAACATTTAGTGTCTCCCACTAAAGTGTTCTTTAATTCTAGACATGATGAACATTTATGGCTTAGATTAAACTTTTACCAGGTAACGCACTCTGTGTAAAAACTGAAGTGTTTCTCAAATGTTATCTCATTTAGTCTTTGCAGTAGATGAGAAAATTGAGGCTCAGTTATGTATATATTTCAGGTGGCATAACTATTAAGTGGTGAAACTTACATCAGGGATACTTTAGGCAGCAAGTGTCAATAATAAAATAAAACAAAACCTCACAAAATATCCAACCTTCCTTAGCTTAAAGAAATAGATGTTTAATTTTCATATGTAACCAGAAGTCCATATATAAGTAGTTTCTGTTTGGGTATAGAAGGTTAGCAATGTTACGACTTGATCTGCATCCCTACAATTCTTCTGGCCTTCCCTTCATCATTATAAGGTGGCTGTGGAAGCCCACATGCTAAGAGAGGGAGCAGAGGATGATACATGGCAGGGCACTCTTCCATGTGCTAAAAAAAAAAAAAAAAATCGAGGTAAGAAAATCTTCCCCAGAAGCCTCAAAGCATTCTTCTTCCTTTGTCTCATTGTCTAGATCTAGGTCATATGGCCAATGACCCTAGTAAAGGAGACTAATAAAGCAAATGTGTGGCTTTGGATTGCCAGAAAACAGAATCTGTTACATGGCTATAATTCTAGCTTAGTTGTTTTGAACTAATCTTGCTCCTTTTCTCTGGCAGAATCTTTAACTTTTCTGAGGGAGGACTTACACATATTTTTTGTAAATCTGGAGAGTTATATTTTTGTGTCCTCTCATACAGAAATTTGAGTGACATTTACAGAAAATAGTAGAAATAGGTTTGATAAACATGAATTTAGTAGTTAAAAGGCTAGGTTCTAGACTCAGATTGCTTGGGTTAGAATTCCATTTCTACTACATGTTAGCTATCTGACTCTTGGGGAACTTTCTTAATTTCTTTGATCTTGTCTCAGAGATTTGTAAATATTAATGGAGTTCTTACATATCAAGTGCTTGATATCATATGCAATATCATATCAAGATATAGCATATTATATTGAGTGTTATGATATCAAATACTCAGTAACTATTAGTTATTATTAACACTGTGAGTTCAAATAGAACAAAAGACTACCAGAAGGCAACAAGCAGGTATGAAGTATAATATTCATTTATATTTTTTACCATTTGTAAGACCGTGTCTAAGAGGGTATTTACTTTCTGCTGTGAAGAAAACTAAGTGCATGAAATTATTTCAAAGGATATCAAAAAACTAGACAAATTTTCAAAGAAAGTGAAATACATACTTGCTGTCCTTGTGTAGGTTGCCGCCCCTCCTTCAACCCTATTCCTGTCCCTGACTGCCCTTTCTTGAAATGTCCCATTCAGTAAAATTTAAAAGGCCCTTTGTGCAAGTGATCTTAGGTGATAGGAGGGAAAATATCTAATTATTTAATCAAAATAATTCACAGTAAGATGTTAATGACCAACTGGCTTAAATCCCCAAAGGAGGAGGTGTTTTGTTCTCAAGTTGAACTTATGAATTGCAGGGAATCCTTACTTTATGAAATATATAAGGAAGAGTTGAGAACATGTACTATAAAAAAAACTAAAGTATACAAAAAGATGGAGAGAATGGCATTATGAACCTTCATGTACCCATTACTTAGATCATACGATTTTTAAGATTTTGCCACTCTGTGTTAATTTTTTCTTTCTTTTCCTTTTTTTCTTTCTGAAGTAATAAGATTTTAAAAGTAAGAGTTACAGCTTTTTAATGCCTCTTTGCATTGCATTTCTGTGCCAGAAGAATAGGGGCTGGTCATTTGTCACTTAGAACTGAAAGGGGCAATGGCTGAGTTGAGATTTTGCTTGTTGTCTATAAGTTAGCTCTCTAAAAATACTTAAGAATGAAGAAGTCTAATTGTGACCTTTGTGGTATCACTTTATGTGCTAAGGACTAACCTCAGTTTCAGGCAACATGATGAATATAGCACCTTTAATCTTGTTGTTGTTTTTAAAAATTAAATAAATTCATAAAAATGCAAAGAAGGGAATAATCATCTAGTCTTATCACCCAGGATTAAACAAAGTTAGTCTCTTGCATATTTGCTTCAGTTTGTTTTTTAAGAAAAATAATTCTATTGTTTTTATTAAAGATTTATCCTTTTGAGGAAGAAATCAAAGTAGAAAAACATGAAAATAAAAAGCAGAAAAATTAATACCACAGAAAATACCATAGTTAATATTAGATAACTATCATTCTTTTTTAAATTTTTTTTAATGTTTACTTATTTTTTTTTAATTTTTTTTTTTTTTAACGTTTATTTATTTTTGAGACAGAGAGAGACAGAGCATGAACAGGGGAGGGGCAGAGAGAGAGGGAGACACAGAATCTGAAACAGGCTCCAGGCTCTGAGTAGTCAGCACAGAGCCCGACGCGGGGCTCGAACTCACGGACCGCGAGATCGTGACCTGAGCCGAAGTCAGCCGCTTAACCGACTGAGCCACCCAGGCGCCCCAAATGTTTACTTATTTTTGAGAGAGAGAGAGAGATACAGAGCATGAGCGGGGGGAGGTATAGAGAGAGAGAGAGGGAGACACAGAATGTGAAGCAGGCTCCAGGCTCTGAGCTGTCAGCACAGAGCCCAACGCAGGGCTTGAACTCCCAAACTGCAAGATCATGACCTGAGCTGAAGTCAGAAGCTTAACCGACTGAGTCACCACCAGGCACCCCTAGATAGGTATCTTTCTTAATAGACGAGTGGGTGGGTAGCAGCCTGAATTGTTAGATGGAAAAACTTTTGTAAAAATGGGGTTATACTGTAGATTCCATTGTAAATAGAAATGGATACGTTGTATTTTACTTGATTCTAATAGAAAAGAAACTGAAGTGGAGCTAAAGGAGTTGCTAAATCCCAAATAAATGTTTATTTTTAGCATTAGACATAATATATGCTAAAAGATTCCCCTTAAGGTTTAAAAAGGGGGTGGAGGGAGGAGGCATTATAAAAAATTAAGAGGTTTTCTCATTATGTTTTCTTAAAGCTACATATTTATTTTTAAAAGAAACAGTTGGCTTCCTGTTTAGAAAGACAAGGACATTATATACTTTTTACGTTTTCTACCAAATATCTACCACCCACTTCTGATTTTGTTTGTTTGGTATTTTACTGCTTTTGCATTGTCTAGGTATTTAACATTTACATTTGTTTTGTAACCATCATTCCTTTAGTTGTTTAGTGTGTCTTTTACCACAACTTTTGTTTTTCTTACTTCATTTTCACTTTCCCTCTTAATTGGTGGAATTTCATTTTTTGAGAAGCTTTTTTCCCAACCCCAAGAAGGGTTTAGAGCTGTAGTATATTTCCAATGTTCTATCACAGTTTAGTCCACCTGCCTTTCATCTTCATTTGTCAATGACATCTTTTATCAGCATAATATTCTTGGTCATGCTTTCTTCTCTTTCAAGATTTTGTATATATTTCCCCTTTGTTGGTCCTTTGCTTTTTCTGTTTGGAAGTCTGGGAAAATTATTTCTCAGGGGTGAGAGATAGTGAGATAGAAGTGGGGAGAACTCAGCTGAGGCAATTTGTAGCGATTTTTTGGGTTGAGCTATCTTTTCTGAGATTTCATGACTTGCCCTATATCATAGTTCAATCCACCTAATTGGGAATGGGGTCAAGGTTTATCATTCATTCAGGAGGATACTTTTTGAGCCATTCGCAAAATTTGTGTGTCAACCGAGAATCTTAGTATCTGTCAGATAAAAAATAGCCTTCTTGTTTACTTATCTATAAACTATTTCTTCCCAGTGTTCTTTTCTACTACATTTCAGGCTGAAGATGAAAAAAGTAACAAAACTCATTCATTTTGTTTCCCTCCAGATTTGGGAATATTGTTGACAATTCTTAGCATTTTTGTTTCTTTCCTTGATTACCAGGCTTTAAGGTTTATTACATTTAGTTATTTTGCTTTTCTTGTTTGGTGCTATTAGTGAAATTTTTTTTTCTTTTTTCTTTTTTGCTGAATTTTAGTTAACTTTGCTCATTTAATTAGAAATTGGTGGAGGGAAATTTGTGAATTAGTTTTGATATGCCTTCATAATCAGGAATTTTACTCCTTTGATTCTTGATGGGAAAGTATCATCCAGTACCTCTAACATTTACAAGTAACATTTTGACGTAAGCCATAAAAAGGCATTTGATCACTAAGATATGAGTGCCATTTTTATACAAAAAAATCTCAAGGGCAGCATCTTCTTCAGGGACTTTGCTTCTCAAAATAACACTGTGCTGGATGGAGTTACATAGTGGAGAGTCTGAAAATGTCTTTAGAGGACAGGAGATAAAACAAAGTTCCTAGAAATTCTTCTGAATGTGTGTGGGAACTTAGTTTGGTCCAATGTATTTCACTTATTAAATGGCATTTTTGAATTATATCTTATGGCAGTATTCTCTAGAAATGTTTACCATCAAGGTTTAAAATCAGATTACCTATTTACATCTAAATAATCATTATATAAAATATTGATTGGTTTAAAATAATGACTAAATTACACGTTTTATTAAAGACTGTAAAAATGCATTAGTCCGTAAAGAAAGAATAAACTTTTAAATTCCAGTGATACAGTAGTACTTATATACACTTTATATTGTTTTGAGCCAGTTTATTTGTGCAGTTTATATTTCAGTTCGGCGGTCACATTCAGTGTAGTAAAGGGATGTTGTAGTAGAGAAGCTGGTGGTGTTCAAAAATAGTAACTGTTGATGGGTTTATTATTTATGAAGTGTATAGTTGACCAATTCCCCTCCCCCTTTCTTTGATCTCTATGTTTTAAAAATCAGCTTATATTGTTCTAGAAAGGTCTTTATAACTTATGCAGTTTTTGTAATGGGAGAGATTTGCGATCGTGAGTGAAATACAGAAACTTAGATCATAAGCAAAATTTTAAGTTAGTGGCCCTTACACTTAGAAACTGAAAAAACTTCTATTAAACAGCGCTTGGTCAAAAGGGGAGATACACTCTGAATGTTACAGAATTTTTTTTTAATTTTGAAATGTTTTATTTTATATTTGAGAGAGAGACAGAGAGAGACAGAGCGCCAGCAGGGGAGGGGCAGAGAGATGGAGATAGAATCTGAAGCAGGCTCCGGGCTCCACGCTGTCAGCACAGAGCCTGACGCAGGGCTCAAACTCACAAGCAATGAGATGACCTGAGCCACCCAGGCTCCCTTGAATGTTACAGAATTTTACAAAATAATTATAACCAAACACTGCATTTTGGAATCTATGGAACGCAAGTAACATGGTGATCAGAGGAAAATTCAATTTTATTAATGTAATTAATTTTATCAATAAAAATTAAAGAATGAAAATAAATGAATTAAATTCTAAGCCTTAAGAAAACTAGAAAAAACACCAACCAACAAACAAAAGGAAAGCACATGGAAAGATGTAATAAAGATAAAAGCAGAAATTAATGTGGTAGAGAATTTAAAAAGAGTTGATCTAATTAATAATTCAAAATATCTTTTAAAAAACTAAAAAATACAAACTACCAGCTAAATTAATCAAAAAAAGAGGTAAAAGCATAAACAACAAAATATCAAGTAACAAGGGGAAATGACAATTAAAATGGAGGAAATTATAAAAATTTGCAACCTTTTCAGACTTGTATGCAAATAAATTTGAAAACTTAGATAATATAGATAATTTTCTAGGAAAATACAGATTACCAAACTGACCCCTTGAAGACAGAAAACTTAAAGATATTGATTTCCATAGAAGAAATAAAGTTAGCAAGGAAATACCTTACAAAATGCACTAGACTTAGAAGGTTTCACAGGGGAATTCTACCAAATCTTCAAACACCAGATAGTCCCAATGCTCCATAAATCATTTCAGAATATTGAAAATGGAGAAAATCTTCCTGATTGCTTTTATGAAGTAAATACAATATTATACCTAGACTAATAAAAATAGTACCATAAAGTAAATTGCAAACCAATTTTATTATACTGATGGAAAACCACAAAATATAATATCAACAAATATAATCAAACACAACATTAAAAACAGATTACATCATGACCAAGTGGGAATAATGCTAGGAATGCAAGCTTGGTTTTATATTAGAAATCCATCAATAAAATAAAATATATTAATGGATATAAGAAAAAAAGTAGTGGAATTATCTCCATAGATGATGAAAACACCTTCAACAAGCTAATACCCATTTTTGATAAACATACCCGGTAGAAATTGACAGGTTCTTTACTTTTATTGTGGTAGAATATATGTAACATAACATATGTCATTTTAATGATTTTTAAATGTACAGCTCAGTGACATTAATTACATTCAGTTTTATACAACCATCACCACTATCTATTTCCAAAACTTTTTCATCACTCCAAACCGAAACCCTGTGATCGTTAAACAATAATTTACCATTTTCCCCTCCTCCTAACCCTTGGTGACTTCTAGTCTACTTTTTATCTCCGTGAAATTACCTATTCTATATATTTTATATAAATAGAATCATACAATTTTTGTACTTTTGTGTAGGACTTATTTTACCTAGCATAATGTTTTTGAGGTTCATCCATGTGTGGAATGTATCAGAACTTTATTTATTTTATGACTGAATAATATTTCTTTGTGTATATTCCAATGTGTGTGTGTGTGTGTGTATGTGTGTGTGTGTATCACATTTTGTTTATCCATTTACATTCATCTGTTAATGAACACTTGTTATTTCTACCTTGTGGCTACTATGAATAAAGCTGCAATGACACTGGCATATAAATATCTATTTGAGTCCTTGTTTTTCATTGTTTTGGGTACATACCTAATAATGCAATTGTTGGGTCATTGGTAATTCCATGTGTAGCTTTTTGACGATCTTCCAAAGTGTTTCTACAGTGGCTACGCCAATTTTCCTTTCCACCAGCAGTTTATGAGAGTTTCAATTTCTCCACATCCTTTCAAATACTTGGTTTTTTTAAATTATAGCCATTGTAGTGTGAAGTGATATCTCACTGTGGTTTTGATTTGCATTCCCCTAATGACTAATATCTTGAGCATCTTTTCACATGATTATTGGCCATTTGTGGGTCTTCTTTGGAGAAATGTCTATTCACATCCTTCCCCCTTTTTAAATTGGCTTGCCTTTTGTTGTTGAGTTGTAGGAGTCCTTTAGATATCCTTAATATTAAACCATTGTCAGAAATTATGGATTTTTCTCTCAACATGATATAGTATATATACTATATACTATATACTCTCTCTATATATACTCTAGTCCTAAAGTGTGCAGTCTACTTATAGACTAGAGGCATTTCCACTGCAAATTTTACATGAAAAAGCCTTAAACTGTTCCTTAAAGATACAAAAGTACACCTGAACGAATGCAGAGATGCCCTCTGTTGATGTATAAGGTAACTAAACATCATGAAGAGGTCAATTTTTCATAAGTTCATTTATAAATTTAACACATTCCCCAAACTATCAAGCTTTTATAATGGGGCTGGGCAAGTTGATACTAAAATTCACATGGATAAACAAATATGCAAGAATTTCCAGGAATATACTTTAAAACCACAGTGTGTGTATGTGGAGTAGCCTTATTCTACATCAAAACAGCATAGTAATGGCAAATGAATAAACCAGAGAAATAGAATTTAAAGTCCGTAAATAAACCCAAGTCCATAAATACACTAAATATCTAGAAATTTAGTACATGATGAAGTTAGCGTTTCAAATCACTAAACTTTTTAATATATGATGCTAGGACAACTGGCTAGCCATTTGAAAAAAGTTAACATGGGGCACCTGGGTGGCTCAGTATGTTAAGCAGTCTGACTCTTGATTTCGGATCAGGTCATGACCTCATGGTTCCTGGGATTAAGCCGCACATCGGCCTCTGTGCTGAGCTCAGAGCCTGCTTGGAATTCTCTCTCTTCCTCTCTCTCCCTACCCCTTCCCTACTTGTGTGCATACGTACGCATGCTCACTCTCTCTCTCTCTCTCAAAATAAATCAATAAACTTAAAAAAAGGGAAAAAGAAAAAAGTTAACAGATCTCTACTTAATACCATACAAAAGGGTAAATTACAAATGGATCAGGGATCTAACAATTAAAAACACGAAAAATATATACTATAAGAAAACAGATGAATTCCTCCTGAACGTTGGTATAAGGAAAGGCTTTTTTTTTTTATATTAACTATAATTTATTGTCAAATTGGTTTCCATACAACACCCAGTGCTCACCCCAACAGGTGCCCTCCTCAATACCCATCATCCACTTAGGAAAGGCTTTATAACTATGATTCAAAATAGAGATCATAAAAGAGTTTAAGATCTGAATACATAACAATATTTACATGTCAGAAAAGACCATAAATGAAGCCAAAAAACAACTGACAAACTGAGAGAAAATATTTGCACTTATATCAAAGATGAAGGGCTTACATCCCTCATATATAAGCAACTCTTGAAAATTGAAGGAAAAACAGGTCAAAAATATGCTATAACAAGGAACAAAACACATGGATAGACAATAAAAAATTGAATATAAAGATGGTCCTTAAACTTTTGGATAGATACAATTAATCTCTGAAGAGATACAGCTATCAGTTATTGAGAAACAGGTTTTGAAATCCCTGACTACAGTTGTGAATTTGTCTATTTTTTCTTGAAGTTTTGTTAGTTTTTGCTCCATGTATTTTGAAGCTGTGTTATTGGGTGTAAAAACATTGATGACTTTCATCTTCTATATCATACTGTATAATATGTGTCACATCATATCGTATCATAATATCATATGCTTTGTCACTCACAATTAAGTCATCCTCCTTTTCCCTGCTAATAGTCTTTGCTCCAAACTTTTTGTTTTTATTAATACAGCATTATCATGGTATATATTTTCTATTCTTTTAATCTGTCTATGTCTTTGTCTATGTCTACATTTTAAGTGGGTTTCTCATCAGCAAAATATAGTTGGATTTTGCTTTTTATCTAATTGGATGGTCTTTACTTTTCAATTGCTATTTGTTTTCTGTATGTACCATCCATTATTTATTACCTGTCTCCTTTTTACTGTCTTCTTTTATTATTTTTTATAATTCTGTTTATCTTCTTTTTTGGCTTATTAGTTATGACCTCCTGTTAGAATATTTTAGTGATGATTTCAAGTTTAATAGTATATATTTCTAGCCTACTGTCTACCTTCAAGAAGTATCATACTACTTCACACTGTAGTACAAGAAAGTTATAATATATTTCCATTTATTGACTTCTAGATTTTATCCTGTTGTTATGCATTATATTTCTACCTATTTTATAAATCCTATAATACATTGGTATTATTTTTGCTCTATTTATTGTTTTAATTTGTTTAATGTTTATTAATTTTTGAGAGAGACAGACAGAGACAGAGTGTGAGGGGGGAAGGGTAGAGAGAGAGGGAGACACAGAATCTGAAGAAGGCTCCAAGCTCTGAGATGTCAGCACAGATGAGCCACCCAGATACCCCTATTTCTGCTTTAAATAATAAATCTCTTCTTGTTTTGTCCCCCTCCCTGTTTTTATATTATTTTTGTTTCCCTTCCCTTATGTTCATCTGTTTTGTCTCTTGAAGTAAATTTTCTGTGAATACTATTTAAATAAAAGACAATTTTTTTCTTTAAAAAAATTTTTTTTTAAATATGAAATTTATTGTCAAGTTGGTTTCCATACAACACCCCGTGCTCATTCCAACAGGTGCCCTCCTCAATACCCACCCCCCATCAACAATCAGTTTGTTCTCAGTTTTTAAGAGTCTCTTATGTTTTGGCCCCCTCCCTCTCTAACTTTTTTTTTTCCTTCCCCTCCCCCATGGTCTTCTGTTAAGTTTCTCAGGATTCACATAAGAGTGAAAACATATGGTATCTGTCTTTCTCTCTATGACTTAATTCACTTAGCATAACACTCCCCAGTTCCATCCACATTGCTACAAAAGGCCATATTTCATTCTTTCTCACTACCACATAGTATTTCATTGTGTATATAAACCACAATTTCTTTATCCATTCATCAGTTGATGGACACTTAGGCTCTTTCCATAATTTGGCTATTGTTGAAAGTGCTGCTGCAAACATTGGGGTACAAGTGGCCCTATGCATCAGCACTCCTGTATCCCTTGGGTAAATTCCTAGCAGTGCTATTGCTGGGTCATAGGGTAGATCTATTTTTAATTTTTTGAGGAACCTCCACACTGTTTTCAAAGTGGCTGCTCCAGTTTGCATTCCCACCAACAGTGCAAGAGGGTTCCCGTTTCTCCACATCCTCACCAGCATCTATAGTCTCCTGATTTGTTCATTTTAGCCACTCTGACTGGCATGAGGTAGTATCTGAGTGTGGTTTTGATTTGTATTTCCCTGATGAGGAGTGACATTGAGCATCTTTTCATGTGCCTGTTGGCCGTCTGGATGTCTTCTTTAGAGAAGTGTCTATTCATGTTTTCTGCCGATTTGTTCACTGGATTATTTGTTTTTCGGGTGTGGAGTTTGGTGAACTTTCAGGTATACAAGATGAATTAGTTCTAGAAATCTGCTGTAGAGCGTGGTGTTTATAGTCACCAATACTGTACTGGGCACTTAAAATTCAGAGGATAACCTCATGTTCAGTGTTCTTTCTACAACAAACAACCAAGGGACACACAGAAACTTTTAGAGGCGATGGATATGTCTGTTACCTTGATTGTTGTGATGGTTTCACACATATAAGCATATGTTCAAATTCATCAAATTTGCATGCATTAAATATAGTTTTTGTATATCAATTTTACCTTAAAGATTTTTTTAAGAAGTAGAAACAGAAAAAGCTATATTGAGATAACAATTCTAACATATTGGATTGTTGCAAATTAAAAATATGAAATATATTATTTTGGCAAGGCTGTGAAGAAATAGGAAAGTTCATTTTATGGGGAATGCAAACTGGTACAACTCTTTTGAAAGGGAATTTCACAGTATCTAGCAAAAATACACACGTACTTTCTTTTGACCCAGCAGTATCTCTTCCAGGAATTTACCCTGAAGATACTCCTCCAACAATATGAAAATATATCTGTGCAAAGTTATTTACTCCTGCATTATTTGTAATTAGAAGCAACTTAAATACACATATATAGGAGAGTATTTGAATAAACTATGCTACAGTCAAACAATGGAGTACTATGTAGCTGTAAAGGGAAGAGCTGAGGAAGGTATGTATAATCTGAAATGGAGTGATTTCCAAAATATATTGCTAAATGTTATAGTGCATTATTGGATGCCACCTTTTATGTAGAAAGGTGAAATGAGAAAATGTACACTTATCTGCTCAGTTGTGCAGAAAGACACAGAGGAAGGGTAAAGCAGAAACTACTGAGACTGGATACCTAGAGCTGAATGGTACAAATGGAATAGAAAAGATAGGTTGGATAGGGATGGGGATAACACTTCTCTGATTATACTTTTTTGTAGTTGTGAATTTTAGAACCATATTACTTTTTCTCATACTAAACAAACAAACAAATAAACAATAATAGGAGAACCAAAATGGATACAAACAAAATAAAGGAATTTAACTGTATTTCAAATAAATAATGGAATCACATTCAAAGTGTCTGGTGTGGTTGGCAAGTAAAACAAACCAAAATAACTTCGGAACATACTATTTTGACTGTATGTTTTAAGGCTAAAAAATAAAAGAACACAAAATTAAGTATAAATGTATTATACTTAGTAGGCTGGTTTTTCAAAGTGGCATGAGTTAGCAATTCTGACACAAGTTTATGTACATTGTAGGAGTGAACAAATAAAGAAATAGGATGTGGGTAATGAATGTTGGGGTTTTCGCTTAGGGAAAGGAAAGTTACAAATAAAGTCAGGGCAAAGGTTAGCAAAATTCCTGAAATGTTAGAATGATAGATTGGAATTAGAGGTAATTATGAGCTCATGAGCCTTAGGATACACACACACACACACACACACACCACATCTATATCCATATCTATCTCTAACTCTGTAGAATTTATGTGTGTATGTATAAATAAATGTATTGCCTAACTCAGTCTTCTCAGAGTCAATGAGGATACCAAACATTCAGAGGACCCTCTACCAGTAAGCACAAATGGCACCAAATCTTGCTTCTTAAATACTATTTTCCTATAGAAGGAACTATTGCTTCTTGGAAAAATTACTGATTTCAGAGATGGGCAGGGAACATACCAGAACCTGGAACCATCTTGTGATACTAGTAATAAAGTGTTAAAGAAAAATGATAGGACATATCTAAAGGACACAGAGCAATGTTAGAGAAGCTCCCATTGGTCAAATCTGGGATAATATAACAAATAAATGATGATAAGTATATAATATAATAATATATATTATATGATAAATATATGTAATGATAAATAGCCATATAACATGTAATAATAAAACTGATGAATTTTAATTTTTATTTATTTATTTATTTATTTATTTTTGAAAGAGGGAGAGAGAGTCAGGGAGGGACAGAGGGAGAGGCAAAGAGAGAATCCCAAGCAGGCTCCACGCTGTTAGCGCTGAGCCCGACACAGGGCTCGAACCCATGAACCACAAGATCATGACCTGAGCCCAAATCAAGAGTCAGTTGGTTAACTGACTGAGCCATTCAGGCGCCCCCAAAATGGTGAATCTTAATTCATAAAATAAAATAAGAATCTAAAAATTCATCTTGACATACATAAATGAATAAACAAATTACTTGGGGCTAGGGAAAACTCTGTCTTATGGTATAATTTCAATTAGTAAGTGCAGAAGGAATGACAGAATTAGTGAAATACCGTTTGGAAACTATTACACTAATAATTGTTTAAAGCAAAAATCATCAGTGGATGCTAAATTTAGTGGCTAAAAAATTTTTTTTAAGATTTTATTTTTAAGTAATCTCTACACCCAATGTGGGGTTTGAACTCACAACCCCAAGATCAAGAGTTGTACTCTCTACTGACTGAGCCAGCCAGGCACCCTGTGGTCAAAATTTTTGATAGGAAATACAGGAAATAGGATATTTATATGGTCTTGAAGTATATTCCCACAAGATATTTACCATTTATAAAAGGTAAAATAGTAACTTTACAGTGGAAGAATATGGCAGACACCATCTTAACCAAGTAATTAAACCAGTAATAAGATAAGTCAATATCATGTACCTTTTGATCCTGAAGTAACAACATAATTTCTGTGGTATTCCTGCCAATAATGCATAACCTAAAACCAATATTGAGATCATTAGACAACCCAAACTGAAGTGCATCCTACAAAATAACTGGTCAAAGTTGTGAAAGACAAGGAAAGACTAAGAGAAGTTCCAGTTTAAAGAAGACTAAAGTTACTTAGGCCTAAGATTCTGTCACTTATTCTGCAATTACTGGAAATATCAGATGCCCTGCAGTTGTTACTGGTAGACTTCAAGCAGACAAATGTACAAACTCCCAGGTGCTCCTGCATCTTCCCTTCTTCCATATTTAATGAGCAGCCTACCTGAAGGTATATCAAAGGTCTTATTTGGTAGCTCATAATAGTTTCTCACAAAAGTTTAAAACAGGAGGCAAAGAATATGTTCCCTTTCTATAGTACAATTTAAACCATAAGTAAGCTGAAAGTAATCACTCTTGGAAATTTTGCTTTGGTCAGGAAGGCAATGGGAGTATTTTTAGGGCTCAATTAATACTGTAATCCAGAAGAAGTTACATCTTAGATAATTCTGTGGGTTTTGGGAAACTACAAATTAGAATTAAATCAAGGCCGTTCTTAGTCATCCAACTCTTGTTGGTGACTTTTAAAATTTAGAGTAAGCTCTATCATTGTTTTTATCTTATTACTGTTGTTACTCTTTATGGAATCCACTTGAAACAACCCACCCAAAATCATAAAAATTCTTAGTATTCTTGCAAATGTTTGAGGTTTGTACTTTGAGAATATCCTACAAAGACCAAGGTGACTGTGAGGGAGGGAAATCACCTGTGGGTGGATAGCTTGACAAGACTTGTATGGCTTTTGAGAATATAGTTGATGTTAAAGAATTAGCACCTGATTGGAGTGGTGGATTTTCTAGGTTTGGAACTGCCAACCCATATCATGGAATCTTCTTTCTCAGAAAGTAATTATTTTGCCATTCAAGACTCTTATATCAAACTCAAGAAAGAGCTAAGAATTTTTCTCTGCACTTGGCTCTTAATGCATCATTGATCTGACCATAGGATGTTACCAGTTTTTCTTTCTGTGGTGAGTCCTGAGGGCAGTTTATTTCAATAAAGACAATACCTATATATTTCAAGCACCTGTATATAAAAAATAGAATTTCATGTGTAAAAATTACTATGTGGCCTGGTATGAAACTACTCTAAGGATTGTACAGCTCAGATACTGTCATCCTTGTGACAGTTTATTGATACGGTGTTCAGCTCTCTTCTTTAAACATTACACTTTTGTTTGTGGCTATAGCTAATGATTACAGAACTTGCACTCTGAGACATTGTCTCTTTACTTTCAAAGAGTACACTTTTAGACTGGCTTCATTATTTTTGTTTGTTTAGCCATGCCACATTTCAGCTTGGGCTTCAGACATTTTAAGAATATTATCTGTCCATCTCAGTGGTAATTGTCTCCCTCAATTCAACTCAGTATCTGGCCCATGTGTATATATTTTCCTATCTTTTTCTTTTTAAAATTGGGATATAATTGACATATAACATTGTGTAAACTTGAGGTGTACAGTGTGTTGATTTGATACATTTATAAATTGCAAAATGTTTACCACCATAACACTAGGTGATACCTTTATAACATCACATAATGATCACTTTTTTTTTTTTGTGGTGAGAACAATTAAAATCTAGTCTCTTAGCTCCTTTGGAGTTTATAATGCAGTATTTGTTTACAATAAGCACTATGTTGTACAATAGATCTCAAGAACTTACTTACCTACTAGTAAATTTCATTTAGAACGAATGATGTATATAATCCTAGAATGCTGAGAACTGGTTAATTTTCAGAACTATATTGTTGATAAACTTTACTTGTCATTCAATTGCAAGAAATTGCTAAAAACCCACATTTCATGCTCACAGTAGGGCCAAAACTTATAGACAAATACTGTTATCAGTTGTCAGTTTAGTTCATATTTGAATTCCCTCTGACACCATTAATTGTTGCCTAATTTGAATAGAAGATAGAGAGGCACATGAAGTTCATCTTTAAGCTGTGCAGGAGGCTATTGAAAGAGTCTTTGTGCTCCGTGCAATCAAGAGAACTGGTCAGTGTTTGGACTTTTCGCAGAACAATACTTGGTTGAGAATTTGCTATCATTTTTTCCTGTTCCTTCTAAAATAAGAAAGAGCAGCATATTTAGGTTTTAATTTTGCTTTCTGTGGCTACAACTTTTTTTTCTTTTCAAAAGCATGATTTTAGCTTTTATTCTCCATTCATTCAAAATGTAAATGTTAAAAATTAAGATTCATCTGTGATGTTGTACATTCTATGCATTTGACAAATGTATAATGAACATCAGTCCACCATTTCATTATTGTACAGAATACTTTCACTGCCCTAAAAAATCTTCTGTGTTCTATTCATCCCTTTCTCCTCTGTATCTCCTGGTACTTGTTAATCTTTTAATAGTCTCTGTAGCTTTTCATTTTCTAAAATGTCATATAGTTGGAATTATACAGGAGGTAGCCTTTTCAGATTGGCTTCTTTCACTTAGTAATATGCATTTAAGTTTCCTCCATGTCTTTTCATGACTTGAGATCCTTTTTAGCACTGAATAACGTTCCCTTTTCTGGATGTACCACCGTTGATTTATCCACTCATCTACGGAAGGACATCTTTGTTGCTTTCATGTTTTGCAATTATGAACAAAACTGCTATCAACATCCATAGTCAGGTTTTTGTGTGGACATAAGTTTTCAGTTCGTTTGGGTAAATATCAAGGAGTGCAATTGCTGGGTCATATTTGGAGTATTTTGGTTTTGCAAGAAACCACGAAGCTGTGCTCCGAAAAGCTTTAATATTTTGCATTCCCACTGGCAATGAATTGAGTTCCTATCACTCCACATCCTCTCTAACATTTGGTGTTGTCATTGTTCCTATTTTGGCCATTCTTTTTTTTTTTTTTTTTTTTGGAGATATAATTGACACTATAACATCATTATAATAGTTTCAGATGTGTAATATAATAATTGGATATTTGTATATATTATGAGATGGTCACTAAAGTAAGTCTAGTTAACATTTGTCACCATACATAGATATAAAATTGTTTTCTTATGATGAGAACTTTTAAGATTTATTCTCTTAACAACTTTCAAATAAACAACAGAGTATTATTAACTATAGTCACCATGTTGTTACATTCCCTAGAATTACTTATTTTATAACTGAAAGTATGTAACTTTTGACCCCCTTCACCCATTTAACCCACCCTTTACCTTCTGCCTCTGGCAACCACCGATCTGTTCTCTGTATTTATAAGCTTAGTTTATTTAAGACTTCACATATAATGAGATCATAGGATATTTGCCTTTTTCTGTCTGACTTATTTCACTTAGCACAATGCCATCTAGGTCCATCCATGTTATCACAAATGGCAAGATCTCATCTTTTTTTATGACTGTGTAATATTCTAGTATATATCTATATTTCTATATCACATTTTTTAATCCATTCATCCATTGTTACACACTTAATTGCTTTCATGTCTTGGCTATTGTAAGTAATGCTGCAATGAACTTGGGGTTGCACTGAATTTTGGTCATTATAATAAGTGTATAGTGATATCTTAAAGTGTATTAATTTGCAATTCCCTAATAACATAACGAATTAAACATTTTACATTTAAGTCAATAATCTATTATGAGTTATATTTTTAGGGTATAGGTCTATGTCTATGTCTAGATTCATTTTTTTAAACCTGTGGATGTCCAGTTGTTCTAGCACCATTTGCTGAAAAGGCCTTGCATATAGTGATGCCAAAATTTACACAAAAAGGAAAAGACTGTTTGAATAGGCCTATATCTATATCATGAAATTGAATAAAAAATCAATAACTTTCCAAAACAGAAAGTACTAAGCCCTGTTGGGTTCATTAGTGAATTCTACCAAACATTTAAGGAAGCCATTATACCAATTCTCTACAATCTATTCCAGAAGATGGAAGCGGAGGAAATACTTCTTAACTCATTCTATACATACAGCATTACCCTAATACCAAAATTAGACAAATATATTACCATAAAAGGAAAATGCAGACCAATATCACTCATTAATATAGATACAAAAGCCCTCAACAAGTTAACAAGTCAAATCCAGCAATGTATAAAAGGAATCATACACCATAACCAAGTGAGATTTATTCAAGATATGCGGTGCTGATTCAACATTCAAAAATCAATATTTGTGTTTGTTTTTAAATTTTTTTAGTGTTTATTTTTGAGAGAGACAATACAGAACATGAGTGGGAGGAGGGGCAGAGAGACAGGGATATACAGAATCCAAAGCAGGTACCAGGCTCCAAGTTGTCAGCACAGAGCCCGTTGCGGAGCTCAAACCTACGAACTGCAAGTTCATGACCTGAGCCAAAGTCGAACAGTTAACCAACTCAGGTGCCCCCCCAAAATAAATATTTGTAATCCATCACATTAACATACTAAAAAAGAAAAATTACATGATAATATCAATAGATGCAGAAAAGCATTTGACAAAATCCACTGCTCATTCATGATAAAAATTCTCAACAAACTTGGAATAGAGGGGAACTTCCTCAACTTGATTTTTATTTATTTATTTATTTATTTATTTATTTATTTTTGATTTTTATTTTTTTTTAATTTCTTTTTTTACATTTTATTTATTTTAGATAGACACAGAAAGAGTGCACAAGTGGGGGAGGGGCAGAGACAGAGGGAGACACAGAATCCGAAGCAGGCTCCAGGTTCCGAGCTGTCAGCACAGAGCCCAACGTGGGGCTCGAACTCACAAACCACGAGATCATGACCTGAGCCAAAGTTGGACACTTAACTGACTGAGCCACCCAGGCACCCCCTTAACTTGATTTTTAAAAATCTGTGAAAAACATGGAATATTTCTCTATTTATTTTGTTCTTTGATATGTCTCATCCGAGTTTTGTTGTTTACCTCATATAGCTCTTGTACATATTTTATATTTGTATTTTGTATGTGTGTTTTTAATTTCAAACTCTACTTGTTCATTACTAGTTTCTAGGTCCAATACAATCTCAGTCAAAATCGCGAAAGAGCAGAATGTTTAATTCACTACTATAGGATGAAGTAGTCTATACATGTCCATTATATCCGGTTGAATAATGCTATATCTTTCTCCATCCCTTTACTTTTAATCTATATGTGTCTTTGTGTATTAAGTGGGTTTCCTTTAGACAACATATAACTGGGTTTTGTTTTTTCATCAACTCTGCCAGTCTCTATCTTTTAAATAGTGTCTTCAGACCAGTGACTTTTTTTATTTATTTATTTATTTATTTATTTTTTCAACGTTTTTTATTTATTTTTGGGACAGAGAGAGACAAAGCATGAACGGGGCAGGGGCAGAGAGAGAGGGAGACACAGAATCGGAAACAGGCTCCAGGCTCCGAGCCATCAGCCCAGAGCCTGACGCGGGGCTCGAACTCACTGACCGCGAGATCGTGACCTGGCTGAAGTCGGACGCTTAACCGACTGCGCCACCCAGGCGCCCCCAGACCAGTGACTTTTAAGATGATTATTATATGGTTGGATTACTATCTACCATATTTGCCACTGTTTTCTATTTGTTGTTTCTATCCTTTGTTCTTATTTTTTCTTCTGCATTTTGTCTGCTTTTTGAATTAGCACATTATATAATCCCATTTCTTTCTTCTGTTAGAATATCAATTATACTTTTTGAAAACTACTTTTAGTGTTTGTCTTAGGGTTTACAATATGCATTTATAACTAACCTGAATCTACTTTCAAATAACACTATACTTCTTCATGGGTAATGCAAGTACCTTATAATAACAAAATATTCCTAGTTCCTCCTTTCTATTCTTTGTATCATTGCTACCATTCGTTTCACTTATACATAAGCATACATATACTCTTATGTATGGGTTTATCTCAGTTATTCAAATTTGCTTGCTCAACATTCAAAATCAATTAATGTAATCCATCACATTTCACACACACACAATCAAATACCTTGTTTCCATTATTATTTTGAATAGTTGTATTTGTTAGCTCAATTAAGAATGAAAAAAAGTTTCCATTTTATCTTCACTTATTCATTCTCTAATGCTCTTCCTTTTTTTATGTAGATCTTGGATTCTGACATACATCATTTTTCTTCTCTCTGAAGAACTTATTTTAATAATTCTTAAAATCCAGACCTACTGGCAACACATTCCCTCATTTTTTTTTTTTCGTCTAAGAAAATCTTTTTCTCCTTTACTTTTGGAGGATAGTCTTGCAGGGTATAGAATTCTACATCAGTTGTTTTATTTTTTTTCATCCTGCTCTTTTGTTGCTTGCATGGTTTCTGAGGAGAAGTCAATGTAATTCTTATCTTTGCTTTTCTATATAGGTAACTTGTTTCTTCTGTCTGGCTTCTTTCAATTTTTTTTCTTTGTCTTTGATTTGTATAGTTTGAATATTATATCCTTAAGATTAGTGTTTTTGTTTTTGCATGTTCCTGCTTGATGTTTCTGAGCTTCCTGGATCTGTGGTTTGGTGACATTATTTTGGGGGAATTCTCAGTCATTATTGCTTTAAATATTGATTCTGTTTCTTTCCATCTTTATTCTTTTTCAGGTATTCCCATTACACATATCTTTCACCCTTTGTAGTTCTCCCACAGTTCTTGGATATTCTGTTCTATTTTTTTCCATTCTTTTCATTCTTTGCTTTTCAGTTTTGGAAGTTTTTATTGTCACATCTTCAAGCTCACAGATTCTTCCTTTAGATATTTTTAGTCTACTAAAACATGAACCCATCAGAAACAGTCTTCATGTCCGTTGCAATGTTTTTGATCTCTAGGACTTCTCTTAGGTTCCTTCTTAGAATTTCCGTGTCTTTGCTTACATTATCTCTTCTAGCATGTTGTCTGCTTTTTCCTTAAAGCCTTTAATATATTATCACGGTTCTTAAAAATTCATGGTTCAACAATTTTGCCATCCCTGCCATATCTGACTCTGATTCTGTTCAGTCTCTTCACAAGTCTCTTTTTACTACCTTATTTCTCTACTTAGGATCATCAGGGTAATGTTGAATAGAAGGGTAATAGCAGACATTTTGTCTTATTTTTGCTAATATTTTGCTGAAGATTTTTGCATCTATGTTTATGAGGGACATTGGTGTGTAGATTTCTCTTATAATGTACTTGTCAAGGTTTTCTGGCCTCATAAACTGAATTGGGAAATGTTTCCTCTTTTTTATTAACTGAAGAGTTTGTATAACATTAGTATTATTTCTTTCTTGAATGTTTGGAAAAATTTACCAGTGTGGCAATCAGGGTCTGGAGTCACTTCTGTGGAGGGCTTTTGATTATAAACTCAATATCTTTAGGAAATATAAAACTATTTTTATTTACTATTTTATTAAGTATATTTTTCAGGAAATGTTTCTTTTTTATCCAAGTCTTCAAATTCATTAAAATAAAGTTCAATCTATCTTATTATTATCAATATCTATAGGAATATATAGTTATGTCTCTTTTTTCATACTGATATTAATGTTTTGTTTTCTCTATCCCTTGATCAGCCTTGCTGAAGGTTTATTAATTCCATTAATCTTTACAAAGAACTATCTTTTAGTTTTATTGATTTTTTTCTATTGGACTACAATTTTCTATACCATTGACTTATGCTCTGAGGTATATTCATCATCATCCCTTTTGCAGGGTGTATTTGTGTAAAAATACAGTTGGTGTATTTTTTTTCTAGATTAAGATGGTGCTTGGCTATTAATTTTCAAATTTTCTGCTTTTGTAATATTTTCATTTCAAGTTCTAATAACTTCATTATCTGACATAAATTTTAGATGTCAGATTATTATTATAATTTGGTTCAAAATGTTATCTAATTTTCATTGTGATTTATTTTTTGTGTCATAGCTTAAGTGTGTTGCTTAAATTCTATTTGGGGATTTTATAGTTATCTTCCTATTATCTATTTCTATTTGATTCTGTTGTGGTCAAAAACTATGCCCTCCATGGTTTCAATTCTTTAAAATTTGCTTAGACTTGCTTTATCACTCAACATGTGGTCTATTTGAGTAATTTTCCATGAACACTTGAGTAGAATGTATATTATGCAATTATTGGATATAGTGTTTGATATATGCCAATTAATTAATGTAAGTTAATCATGTTGTTCAAATAGGGACTTAATCTTCTAATATAGACAAGAGATTCTGATCAACTCTATGTAACAACCATTGTAAGAAATTAGAAAACAGGATGCACAAGACTATAATCTCTGAGGAAAATAAAACAAAGTGAGCTCTGAGATTACCCTGGCTTTCTATCTGGTGGCATCTACCAGACCCTGATGCAGGGACAGCCAACCCAAGTACTATAGGGAAGCCTCAGTGAACTGAGCAGTCATCACTGTTTGAAGAAATTATAGTGGCTATAATTTGCTGGTGGAAGTCCAAGAGTGAAGGGAGTACAGAGAAAAATTCAAAAATTCTCTCTGGGGTCCTTTTGAGTTTTTGGCTGAAAACTCAGGTACACATAAATAGAGTGTGAATATAAGAGGCTTGGCAAAGTACAGCTACCTGGAAAAGAAAAACTAGTAAGCTGCAAAACTATCAGGGTTCACACATTATTGGGAGATATTTAAGTTTCTACAGTAGAGGGTCTTCATTAAGCACCCAGGACATTCAGTGGAGACCCAGAAAAGCCATACCTTTGGAGTGAGAATAAATTATCTCTAGAGTAAAATGTACTCTAGGGGTTCCTGGCTGGCTCAGTCAGAAGAGCAAGTCAGGGTCATGAGTTTGAGCCCCATGCTGAGTGTAGAGATTACAGAAACAAACTAAAAAAAAGTAGACCCGTTATTAAAAAGCTTAAAAAGTAGCCTCAAAATGGTCAAGATGATCTGTGAATAAATGACTATCCATCAGAAGAAAATTCAAAACATTGAAAGGAAAAGAACAAATTCCAAACACTCAGCAATGTAATATACATATTGTCCAGTATCCAGTAAAAATACCAGACATATGGGACACCTGGGTATCTCAGTCAGTTAAACGTCTGACTTTGGCTTAGGTCATGATCTCATGGTTCACAAGTTTGAGCCCTACATCGGGCTCCTCGCTGACAGTGTGGAGCCTACTTGGGATTTTCTCTCTCTCCCTCTTATCTCTCTGCCCCTCCCCTGCTTGTGCTCTCTCTCTCAAAATAAATAATAAACTTAAAAATAAAGAAAAAAGGAAAACATGAGCCTATAAGCATGAGAAAAATCAGTCAATAGAAAGATACCCAGAAGTTATAGAGATGATAAAATTAGCAATGACAATGACTTTAACATAGCTATTATAATCTAAAACCATAAATCTCGAATAAAACGTAGGCAGTAATCTGTTTGACATTGGTCATAGAAACATTTTTCTACATATGTCTCCTCAGGCAAGGGAAACAAAGGCAAAATTAAACGATTGGTACTATACATAAAGAACTTATACAACTAAACACACACACACACACACACACACACACACACACAAGAAAGAAAAGAAAAAGAAAGAAAGAAATGGGTAGAGGACCTAAATAGACACTTTCCCAAAGGAGACATACAGATGGCCAACACACATATGAAAAAGATGCTATTGTCACTAATCAGTAAGGAAATGCAAATCAAAACTACAATGAAATATCATCTTACACTTATCAGAATGGCTATAAATCAAAACCAAGAAATAACAAGTGTTGGTCAGGATGTGGAGAGAAAGAAACCCTTCTACACTGTCAGTAGAAATGCAAATTGATAGTCACTGTGGGAAACAGCATGGAGGTTCCTCAAAAAATTAAAATAGAATTACCATATAACCCAGTAGTTCCACTACTGGGTATTTGCCCAAAGAAAAGGAAAACACTAATTCAAAAAGATACATGCATCCCTGTGTTTATTACAGTATTACTTACAATAGCCAAGATATGGAAGCAACCTAAATGTCCATCCATAGATGAATGGTCAAAGAAGAAATCATATATGTATTTGTATATGTATATGTATATATGTATTGTATATATGCATATATGTATATTGGTATGCATATGCATATATATGTGTGTGTATATGTATATATATATATGTGTGTATATATACATACATACAATAGAATATTACTTAGCCATAAAAAAGAGTGAGATCCTGCCATTTGCAACAACATGGATGGAGCTAGAGTACATAATGCTAAGTGAAATAAGTCAGAGAAAGACAAATACCATTTGAATTTACTCATGTGGAATTTAGGAAACAAAACAAAACAAACAAAGAGACAAACAAACAAACAAAACCAGACTCTGGAGTACAGAGAACAACTGGTGATTGCCAGAAGGGCGGTGGGTGGGGGAAGATATAAAGGGGATTAAGAATACACCTATCTTGATAAGCACTGAGAAATATATAGAATTGTTGAATCATTATACATCCAAAAATAACACTATGTATTAATTATACTTCAATAAAAAATAAATAGCTCTTATAAATATATTTAAGGATTTAAAGAAAAATAAGATTGTAATAAAGAAATGGAAACAATAAAAAGGAGCATATAGAGATTCAAGAAGTGAAAAATATAATATTTGAGATTTAAAAATAAAAAATAAATACTTGAAAATTTTAAATTCAAACAATTAACTGTAGATGAAAAGATTAATGAAACTAAAGATAGGGCAATCAAAACCATCCAAACAGAAGCACATGAAGAAAAAAATAAATAAACAGAACCTGATAGCTTATGAGAAATAATGATGTACCACCATGTGTGCAATTAGAGTACTTAAAGAGGATAGACCAAAAAAAAAAAAAAGTATGTGTGTATGTGTATTTGAAAAAATAATGGCTGAAAAAAATTGTATATTTGTCAAAAAATATAAACTTCCAGGTTCAAAGATAAACGCAAAGAAAAATATATATCAGAGCACACCAAATCAAATTGCTGAAAACTAGTGAAAGAGAATGTTAAAAGTGACCAAAGATACATTATAGTGGTAGAAAGAAATTATCCCTGATTTCACGTTAGAAAAAATACAAGTCAGAAAAATTGCAATGACATATTGTGGAGTCCTAAGAAAAGAAAAAAATTTAACCTAGAATTAATTATTTAGCAAAAAATTTTTGAAAAATAAAGATCAAATAATGGTATTTCAGACAAACAAAAGTTCATAGAATTAATTGCCAGCAGATTTTCACCACAGAAAAATTTAAAGCAATTTTTTTCAGGCTGAAGGAAAATAATTCTAGATGGAAAGTTAGAATTTAAAGAAGAAATGAAAAGTACTGGAAATTGTATATCTGAAAGCAAAGATAAAAGACATTTGAAATTCTAATAATTTAGTTATAATATAATCAACTCTATAGCAAAAACAATAAAATGTGTTATACAGTGTAAAACATGTAAAAGTAATTTGTATGACAACAATAACACAAAAGATGGGGGCATTTTTAAGTTTCTTCCATTATATTTGAAATAGTATATTATTTGTTGGTAGATGACTGTAAATTAAGGATATATATTGAAAATCTTTTACAAAGAAATTTTTTTTAAAGATTTTATTTTTAAGTAATCTCTACACGCAATTTGGTGCTCAAACTTCCAACCCTGAGATTAAGAGTTGTATGCTCTATCGACTGAGCCAGTCAGGTGCCCCATATATTGAAAATCTTTGATCATCCATTAAAATAATGAAACAAAGGTATGTAATAAATACATAGAGAAATCAATAAATCAATAGAGAAATAATAAATGAAATTCTAAAAAAATAATTAGAAGGCAGGGAAAGACAGGAAAAGGAACAAAATACAGATAGAAATATAAAAAAAAATAGCAAGATTATAGACTTCCCCATTATTAACAATAATTACATTAATCGTAAATAGACTGATTATAATAATTTCAAAAGGTAGAGATTGTCAGATTGAATTTAAAAATATTTAACTAGTGGGCATCTGGGTGGTCAGATGGTGAAGTGTCCAAGTCTTGTTATGAGATCAGGTCATGATCTCAGGGTTTGTGGAATCCAGCCCTACGCTGGGCTCTACATTCACAGTGCAGAGCCTGAATAGGATTCTCTTCCTCTCTCTCTGCCCCTCCCCTGCTCTCTCTCTCTCAAAATAAATAAACATTTAGAAAAATATTTAACTAATATATTGACTATAAGAAATATAGTAAATATAAAGATGTAGATAGGTTAAAAGTAGAAGGGTGTGCAAAGATACACTATACAAGCACTGGTGATAAGAAAGGTGAAGTAGCTATATTAATATAAAAGCAGACTTCAGAAAAAGATATGTTACCAGAAATAAAGAAGAATATTTCATAATGCTTAAAGAGCCAATTCATCAAGACGACACAAAATTTCTAAATATGTATGTATCTAATAACAAAGGTTCAAAATACATATGGAAAAGCTGACAGAACTGAAAAGAAAAAAAAGAGATGTACAATGCAATTGTAGGAGATTTCAATAATCCTCTTTTAGAATTTGAAGAAAAAAAAAACACAACAGCAAATCCAAAGACTTGAACAAACCTATCAGTCAAATTGAGCTGATTGACATTGATAGAACACTATAGTAACAAACTGCAGAATAATTTTTTTCAAATGAATATGTAACACCTCACAAGATAAAGCATCTTTTATGTTGGGCCATAAACCAAGTCATAATAAATATAAAAAGACTGAAATTTTGTAGGGTATATTCTCTGACCACAATGGGAATAAATTATAAATAGATAAAAAAAGGAAATTTAAAAAATTCCCAAATATTTAGCAATTAAATCACATACTTCTAAATAAGCCATATACCAAAGAAAAAAAGAACAAAGAACATTATAAAAATATATTAAACTGAATAATAATGAAAACACAACCTATCCAAATATATGGGATGAAGCTAAAATGTACTTCAAGGGAAATTTCATGGTCTTTAATATTTATATTAAAAATAATACAGAATTAAAACTGATTCAAGATAAATACAATAAAAACCAAAGGTCTTTTTTTTTTTTTTGGACAGACAACACGATTCTAAAGTTTATATGGAAATGCAAAAGACCTAAAATAGCCAAAATAAGTTTTAAATAGAAGAACATATATGGAGGACTTATTCTATGTGATTTCAAGATTTACTGTAAAGCCACAATAAACAAAACAGTGTGGTGGGGTGTAAGGATAATGAATTGATCAATAAAATAGAACAAAGAATTCAGAAATAGACCTACACATAGAATAAATAAAAATGGATTACAGATCTAAATATAAAGCTAAAACTATAAAGCTTTAGAAGAAAATGCAGGAGAATATCTTTGTGATCCTGGCGGAGGCCACATTTTCTTAGATGGCACCAAGAATATGCTACTCAAAGAAAAACTTGATAATTAGATAACATAAATGACTATGGCTTCTCAAAATACACCTTGGGAAGCTAAAAGGACACCCTTCAGACTAAGCAAAAAATATTTACAATACATATATCTGACAAAAGATATATATCAGACATATATAGGTAACTCTTAAATATATGTACATAGTATATAATATAAATACATGTATATATAAATATATAACATAAATGTGTAATTTATAAAATATATGTAAATATATAAATAACTCTTAAAACTCACAAAGACAAAGACAAAAGTAGAATAATGACTACAATTAACATACTAACACTATGAAGTATTAATGAGAATATAAAGCAACTAGAACTCTCATGCATTGTTGGTAGAAGTGTAAAATGATGCAACCACTTTGGAAAACTTTTTCGCAGTTTCTTATAAAGCCAGGCACAAACAGTCCTACTTTTAGAAGAAATTCTGTTTTTAGAGGCAAAAAGACTTATGAATGAATTTTTATATTACCTTTATTTCTAATAGCCTGAAAGTGAGAAAATCCCCTATATCCATAAACAGATAAATGGATAAACAAATTGTGTATTTAACACAGTGGAAATCTACCCATTAACAAAAAGGACCAAATTACTAACAAATCTTCAACATGGTTGGATCTCAAAAATTTTAATATTATCCAAAAGAGTACCTATTATAAACTTCCATACTTGTTTATGAAATTCAAGAGTAGGTAAAACTTATTCTGTAGTAATAGAAATCAGTTCAGTGTTTGCCCACAGCTAAGAGAATGGATGATTGAAAGAGAGCACAAGGTAACCTTTTTTGAAATCTTCTATTATCTTCTTTGGGGTGACAGGTACATGAATGTATAATTAGACAAAATTCATAGAATTTACATTTGAAATGAGTGTACTTATTATAGAATGTGTATTAAGTTATGCACCAATATGATTAATTTTAAAAAGCAAAGTAGTTCTGTTGTTTCTTTATACACACAAAAAAGTTATTCATTTATTTTTTTTTAGTATATTAAGGAATTTATTTTAGTACTTAGTATGTGCAGAGCTCCAGGTTAAGTATTATGGAAGAACACAAAGTGGTAACAGAAACATTTCTTGACCATCAAGGAACTTAATAGTTAGGGTAATGCAGTAGTTCAGAGTTAATGAGTTGATCCATGAAGAGAATATAAAAAGCAGACTACCTGACAGATAATATATGCTCAGCAAGTTTATTTTGCTTTACAGAGGTTGAGAATTTCCAAGGCATAATTGAGGAGATGATATTTAATGTAGACACTGTAGAATAGGTTTTTTAGAAAGCATCAAGAATCAGGGAGACATTCAGGTCAGGAGGATGTCATGAGCAAAGGTGAAGTGAAAAAGCACAACTTTTGTACAAAAGAGTGAGATATCTTTGGTGTACTCATTTGAACATTTAAAAAGCTTTCATGTAGGAAAAATAATAGAAGGCAAATCACTAAGGCCAGATTATGGAGGGTCCTTAAAACCAATTTAGGAAGTATAACCTTATTTTAAATTTATTTTTTATGAATTATCTATACAGAAATAAAACAGATAAGAAAGGATATTTCGTCAGTAAAAACTTATTTTATAATTCATTTTATAACATTAAATGTAAAGGCAATTAACCAGAAAAATGAAGGTGTTTTAATGAACACAAAACTAAAATTGGGGCTTGCTGATTTTAGATGGGAGTTCTTTTGCTGTTTTTGTTGTTGTTGTTGTTGTTGTTGTTGTTGTTGTTGTTTTATTTTTTCTTTTTTAATGAGCCTCAACTTCCACTTTATTTCTGCTATATTTTCTTTTGGTTGCATCATGTTTAGATAATCCTAATTTAGAAAGCTAAATAATTGTAACTAGTATTCCTGTAACAGTTTACTTTATTTTATTTAATTTAAAAAATTTTTCTTTTAACATTTATTTATTTTTGAGACAGAGAGAGACAGAGCATGGACGGGGGAGGGTCAGAGAGAGGGAGACACAGAATCTGAAACAGGCTCCAGGCTCTGAGCTATCAGCACAGACCCCATTGCGGGGCTCGAACTCACAGACCGTGAGATCATGACCTGAGCCGAAGTCAGCTGCTTAACTGACTGAGCCACCCAGGCGCCCCTGTAACAGTTTACTTTAAAGTTGATGCATATCTTCCAATAAAGCAGAGATTTATTTCAAGATTTACATAATAAATATTTTAGCCTGGTGGTACAAGTTAATGAATTGGGAATTTTCAGTGTGTTACCATTGGAAACATAACAGATTTGAGTATGTATGACAGTTTTTGTTATGGTTTTCATATTGTTTAGATATATGTATTTATTTATTATTTTTAAAATGTTTATTTATTTTGAGAGAGAGAGAAAGGGTGCAAACAGGGGGAGGGCAGAGAGAGAGAGAGAGAGAGAGAGAGAGAGAGAGTATCTCAACCTGGCTGTGCACTGCCAGGCCAGAGCCTGATGTGGGGCTTTAACTCAAAAACCATTATTTCATGACCTGAGCCAAAATCAAGAGTTGGAAGCTTAACCAACTGAGCCACCCAGGCACCCCTAGATTTATTTTTTCAAGTTGCAACTGGCAGAAACCCAATTCAAACTAGCTTAAGCAAAAACAGGACTCTATTGGCTTACATTACCAAGAACCTCAGGAGCAGAATTTGGCTTTTGCTATTTTTAGATGTAAGTACGCTAACATGATGTAAAGATTTTTTGTTTGTTTATCTTCTTTCCTGTTTGTTTTTTCTTTGTATTTTTGGCTTCCTTCCCTCTTTTTGCACACAGGCTCTCTTCATGTGCCCGAGAAGATGGTCATGACAATCTCAGACCCACATGCTTATAGCTTCCAACCTGAACTTAAGAGAGCCTTTCTGGGCAGTTCCAGCAGAGAATTCTGATTGGGTCAAATTACTCTGTGTGTGTGGCAAGGAGGAGCAGTAGGAGGCAGGCAGTAGGGTAGAGCACTGTGATTGACAATTCCATCAGGACAATAGTGATATTCAGACATTTTCCCCCAAAGAAACCAAAAGAAGGAATATAGGACACAGAAGTTATTGTTTCCACAGTCTAATACAGTTTTTTAAAAGCAGTTAAATAAGTATTGAAAAAAGTAAAAATTAAACATTTGTAGAACCCAAAGAACAGTGTCCCATGTTATATGGTACAAATACCTCAGCCTTTGGCAATGGAGCAGCAGAATATAAGGAGGATCATGAGAGGATGTCATTATGAGTAATAATTTTATTAATACAGACAGCTGTAGTTTCTAATGGAACATTTTTACTCATTAAAACTGTAGTAAATTTGAAGGTGTCGTGGGCAATGAGCTACCGTGAAAAACGAAGGTCTCAGGCTGCACATTTACTCCTTGAATGTGAAGATAAAACCTAATTTGGAAGGGATTACTTTTTAAGTTCAATAGTATTTTTAAGCAGCATCTTAATTCATTCCTTGGTGGACGATATTCAGAAAAGGAAAGCTCTTTGTTCAAACCAAGAAAAAGCATTAAGGAAAAGGCAATATGAAGGAACAGGAAGACCAGCTTAATGGAGGAGTATGTATGGGAGAACTGGCCATTGAACACTATTGACTTTTACTGTAGTGCCTTGAAATTTTAGTCCCCCTCTCCAAGGAACTAGAGTGCTTCACTCTATGTCTGAAGCACTTAATAATAGGCATAATTATTCATTTTCTATTAGATGCTATAGTATATAAAACTGATGTTCAAATATGATTTCAACAGTCATTTCGGTAAAACCAGCACTGAACTAGAGTCAGGGCTCTGTCACCAACTGTTTGACCTTGGGCACCTAAATGACTTACTTATCTTACCTCTGTTTTCTCATTTTTGGAAATGAGGGTGTTGGTCTTAATGATCGCTGGAGTATCTTTCAGGTACAGCAGTAGGCTATGAGCCTCTGGATCATCTGCTGGTTGTTTCTCTCTTTTTCTGTATTGGCACTGGTAGTAGTTGTACTTTGATGGATATGGGAGAGAAACTTGATTTTGAATGATCTCTCTGATGCTATTCTAGGTGTTAAGCAACCTTGGAAAGCAGATGAGACATGTATCTCTTACCTGCATAGAGCAATGAGACTTCCATGAATGTGTGTTAAGTGCCAATTTTAAGGGATTCCTATAAAAATATCAAAGATTTTGGTAGATAAAAACAGTGCAGATAGAGAATATTGCATCTAATGTGATGATTTCTATATGTGTATTTCTACCAGGTTTCAAGTGTGGATCTTTTTCTCCCTTATGAATATGCCAAAATCTTGCACCTAACAGTTCTAATGACATTTCCAAAGCTCCCATTGACACACACACACATACGTACACACTCACAGTATATTATCTAGTAAAGTGGCTGTGGAATTAACATTTTTTCCTGGAAGGAAAGTATCTGATTTAATGACCAAATCATTTTAAGGCAGCACAACAGAATTTCACAGGAACTAAATCTATTTCTTCACACCGATCATGCATGTTTTACTCAAGCATTGAGTCATTAGCATGTTTATAATGGTTCTAATTTAGCACAACATTTTCTGAATTTTATCCTTGAGTCATTTACAAATTGTTCATATTGAATAAACAAAGGAAACAGATTGCATTTTATACTTAGTAATTTATCTGAAAGAAGAGGGGAGGGTTAATTGTTTTAAAGTTTTGGTCTGTTTGGGGAAGTGAGCCTGCTTTTTCATTGCTAGGCATAAATGCCATTTCTCATATTTTCAGGGATGGGGGGTGCTATGGAGGAGTAAAATGAAAAATTAAGGCAGGACAAGATTGGCCACTCCCAGAGGGGAGTGTGGAGCAAAAGGGGAGCTGGCACGAGATTATCCAAAACAGTTGGTGCATTCCTTAATGATCAAGTGCTTGAGAAGTCCAGCTCTTCCTGGCAGAGCATCTGTGTTGATGTTTATATCATTGCCCTGCTGTATGGGAAAGGCATGCTTTCTCTTGCTGCTTGGCTAAAAATAGGATGGACTATAGCATTGTATGAGATATTTTAAGATAGCAAAAACATTTAAGAGGTTAAAGGTTTGGCTTTTGGATCAAAAAAGATCAGTGATATAACTCGTGGTGTTTCTTGCAGACTGAATTGTATCTAGAGTTTGTCAGTGATTCGAACTCTGTTAGGCAAGTTATTCTAGGTTCATTTGGTGCAGTCTTAAAAAACCCATTCTGCTGTCTTTTCTGTCAGCTTCCCAGCATGAAGAGCAGGCCTGAAAACAGCCTCTATTTATACCCCCTTGTTCGTATTTGGAAAATCAGTTGTTTCATTGGAGAGAGGCGGGGAGAAGGACAGCACAAGCTGTCGTCAGGGAGTATGCTTTGTACGTTATAGTGACTTCAAAATAAAACTGGCACATTTTAGTGTCTAATTATTTTTAGTGAGCTTGGAGGGTTTTAATTAAAATTTAAGAGTGCTCTTCAAGCTCTCCAAGCTCCAATTTTATCCCACTGTATTGTGGAGCACTTGTCACTGTGGAAAAATGTACAGTAACTGGCATGTGTGTCTCTGTTTCATAATGAAAAATGTGGGATGTATGATCAGCAGCGGTATAAATGTATGTTGTCATAACTAGTTGTAAACCAAGGTCAAAGTTACTTTTGATAAGTTATCATTGTTCTTGCACACATAGAAAATTTATTGCACTTGAAATTTATGATTCCAATGGTAAAAATAAAAGGAATTGGTTTAATATTCTCTTAAAGGAGTTAATAAAGCAGTAGGAAATCTGCATACAGGGGCAGCATTGTTTTCCTCAGTAAAATATTTAAAGACATTTTTCTATGTCATGTTTCTAACGTTTTAGCATTTATAACTTTACATATCACTTTGAGGCCAAAGGAATAGTTAAGTGTTTACTCATAGTCAAATTGTTTTAAAGTACCTGTGCAATAAAAATGTTTCCCATTATCCTTTCCTATTCCTCCATGCTTTAGTTTTAGCAATTATTTATTTATTTACTCTCTGACACATTTGAAATACCATCACTTTGTGCAGGATGGGAGTTTATACTACGGTGGCTGTATTTAGGAATAATTTAAAATTGTTTCTAAAATATTATCATATAGATTAGGAAATAAATATATCACATACTCTCACTTCAAATTTATCTGTACTGTGAAATTAATTGTTAGCCTGGTAAAGCATTCTTGACTTACCTGGCCTGAAATCTAAATACTTAGGAAGCAGAAACATTGCTTTCCAATCCGTTATGCAGGATATTTATTAAAAATAAGGTCTGAATTGTGTTTTTACTTTTTCCTTTAGAAAAAGTTTCTTTAAAGAGAAAAACTTAAGTTGCAAAGGAAAGAAAAAAAAAAACAAAAAGAAAAACTATGCCACTGAGAATTTTAACATGTGAAAACCTTTTACATCCTTGATTAAAATATAAGCAAGAATTGAAGGCCAGCTCTTCATTTCCGAGTCTTGTTTTACTCATATGATTTACAAAAATTAGAAAAGATAAATATAATAAAGTCCTGCATTTTACTGAATATGTATTGGTGTTTGAACATTAACTATTTCAAAGTAAGATGGATTAATTTTAACATCTTCCACTTTTATGCTGAAATATTATCATTTTTAATAGGTACGTATCATTGTAACATTTTTTTGTCTTGTAATGTTGTCGTTCTTTCTCTTAATTTCCAAAGAGTATGTAGTTCCTCTTTTAGTTTTTAGCTGAAGATATCTCAGTCAAAATACTAAGATTTGAATAATCAAGAACATTTAGGAGAAGTTCACTCCTTTTATTCCATTTGGCATGCTGAATAACTATTGAGTTAAAGCAATTCTGCATGGTCTTTACTTCTCCTGTGTACATAATACAAACTGGACCCCTTTACTTATTCTGACCGCTTTGGTTTTTGCATTTGCGCATGATCAGAATGGGGTAAAGTTTGATATAATCAATTACCTCTGTAAAACTAGTGTCCTATTAGTGTTGTTGAAGGATGTGCCACATAGAGGATGAATATTTACTTTTAATTTGCACCCTTACCTGGAAATTGTTTTGAGTAGGAAATTTGAAAATATAAATTTTCATTTACAACTTTATCTATTACATATTTCTTCATCCTGAGTCAGAAACCTCTCAGTGGTGGCAGTGGTGTCCTTTGCCTGTGTGGTATTTGTTAACAATCTGCATCTTCTGGTCTTTTCTCCCTCATTTTACTTGCTTTTCATTGTAGTATGGAGCATGCTTAATACTACTTGTAGAGATTTGGCAGTCAGATAATTAGGTGAGAAAGCTGAGAGTTTTTCAAGAGACTTCCTGAGTTTTGAATCTTCCCGGAATCTCTTAGACTTGAGATTAAACATTGACAAGGTTGTATGTTGTGACTTTTATTGTCCTGGAGTTAAAGGCCATCAGTGACTGCCTTTATTTTCATGAGTTCTAAATATAGACATGGAAAGACTGCTTTATTTTTTCCCCTCAGTTTCTTCTACTGAAATGGGAACTCATATTAACTAGATTAACTCAGCATTATGGTGAGGATTAATTTTTTAATAGGAATGTGAAATGCTTTGATGTTATTAACCATTTTATTAATGAGTAGCTTTTATGTGAAGCTGTGTACACATGGTCTGACTTATGTTTGAAGTGTGTGTTCCTGTTGACCATACAGTTCTATTTTTCTCCCATGAAGCTTTAGCATTCTTTTCCTAGAGCTCTGAAAGATTTTAGGTCTATTTATAGAAACGAGAGACATAGTTTAGCCTGTTTTACATTTAGTGTGTATATAATCCTAGTTTCTGAACTTGCTCTGAATTTGTGATCATTACTAGTAATTTGGGCTTTTGACTTCTACTATTATAATATATGCTCTCAACTCAAATTTGAACCAAACAAATTATGCTTTAGCATTTATATCAGTGATTATCAGTTTAGTGCAATGTGATAACATGTATGAAAGGGTTAAAAAAAAAAAGAAGTAACAGAATTAGGTAGGATAGGAAGTTGAAGACATTTTGCTGATTATTCTTATCCATGATCTGATGTCCTATCAATCTCTCTCAGAAATTTAAACCTGATTTGAGAAAAACTAATGTCTGTTAGATGTGGCTTTGAGGATTTGCTTCTTAATCCCAAACTTAGTATTATCTTTTTTTTATTACTTTAGCATAAACACAAAATAGGTATAAAGCAAAGTATATACCTTGTTTTTGAATTTAAAATGAAAATATCAAGAGACCATTTTGGAAATTAAATACAAACCGTTGTGTGAGCATAGACCCTTTCGGAAGGTCACTCAAAATCCAATTTTTAATCATGGTAGTAGATCACTTGTTGAAGCCTCAGAAAATAATTAATAGGAAAGAATGGAAGAAAAAGAGGAGGGAAGGATAGAAGGGACGAAGGAAGGGAAGGGACTGTGAGCTTTCAATTAATCGAATAATGCTGACTTCTATTTAGAATGAACTTTAACTTCTGTGATAGTGAGCTAGTATGGTTGTTCTTCATCAGCCATTTCATGACACACTGATCTGGATTCCATCCATTCTTTGATTGATTGATCATGTCATGGACAAACGTTAATTGTTTTCGCCAATACTTTCTAATGATGCAGTGGTCCTCTCATCTTTTACCCAGGGCTCACTGTATTTTTCTAAAGCTTATCTAGTTTCTAAAACCCTTTAGATCCATCCTGACCTTACTGTCATTCTGAAAAATTCAAGGAGGATTTAGAAGTTGGAGAAAAAAATGAAAGGGAAAATGCTAAATAGATAGGTACTGATATGGGAGAGGAAAGGCATTTGGAATTGGAGTACTATTTTAAATACAATTTTAAAAAGAAGTTATCAGAATTTTGACACTTGGAATGTTAAAGTTTAATGGGAGTATGCTTTGCACTGAGGATTTGGTATTTAAATCTGCATTCCCTTTTGGAAACATGGCCTATTTGTTAAGATTTGAGGCTTAAAAGATATATATAAATAGTTGTAAGCAGTAGCACCAGTTGCAAACCCATCTAAATAGAGAGAAAAAAAAATGACTCATTGAGAAAAATTTGCTAATTATTAGGGCATTCTAAAATTAAATTTCTGTAACCTTTATGAATCCTTATAGAAGCAAGTATAATCATTCCCTATGATCTAGTATGTTAGTTAGATAGGCAGTTGGGCAAATAGTGTTTAACTGAGTATTTTCTTTATAAGAATATGCATCTTTTTCTATAGAAAAGTTTTAGCAGTTTTTATTACTGAGGGACAGAAAACATCTTGACTTTATTTTCTTTGAATTATCCTCTAAGTGGGTATTCCACAAAAGTTGTCATATGTTTATTTCTTTTTTAAGGACTATGTGGTTACAGTTTGACTTGTTTCTTCCCCCTTGAAGATTTGTCATTCTTCCTTGAATGGCACATAAATTTTGCTTAGACTTAGAAAAAAATCACCTGGATTAAAAGGAACAACATCTAAACTTAAATATCAGAGGAAATAGCCCCCTTTTCTGTCCTATCAGTCTAAGAAATGATAAATGCTGACTGAATATTAATAGAATTATATTTATACTACCAAGATAAGATTATTGAGCATTATCTTTTTTTCCCCCTGGGAATAGTTTAAGTAGTCAGGTAAAAATAAATTTAGTTGTGGTATTTTGTGATAGATACACTAATATAATTGTCTATATCCTAGGGTTAAAACAACAACAAATATAGCCTTGATCATTTTTATAATGGGAGAATTTCTCCATAAGTTGGCTTTTGTATTTGTAGTATTTTAATAGTTGTAAAATATATATGTAACATTTTCCATACTTACTTTTTAACTCTAACAGATTCCTCCTGCATGGAAAAACTACTTTCAAAAGATTGGAAGGAAAAAATGGAAAGACTAAATACCAGTGAACTTCTTGGAGAAATTAAAGGTACAATATACAAAATATCAAACATATCAATGTAGAGTATATTATTTTGTATAACAACATGTTTGCTGATCTCTGTATCCTAAGATTAAATTTTTACCTTTAATATGTGTTTATACATGACAGGGTAAATATGTAGTGTGTCCTTGAAATTTTATTCTTTATAATTCTTATAGAATGAAATTTTTCCCTTCTGTTTTTATTAGTCTATAAACATATAAATTATAGGGTAAATTGCTTCATTAACAGTCTGAAAAATTAAAAAAAATGTCAAAAGATGAAGAGCAAGTTAATTTTAGTCTTCCCTCTTGAAATCTTAATAATGGCTTGATTTATGAATCCAAATCATTAATTTGAATTTCTTCTGGTCAAAAAGGGCCAAGGGTAGCACCTATAAAAAAGAGTTTATGGAGTGTATTTTACATAATGGTTTGTGGGTGTTTTCTGAGGCTTGGTTACCGTTTTCAAATCCTGGCTCTATCACTTCCTAGCTGAGTGACTTTGGGCAAGTCACTGAACTTTTCTATGTTTCAAATTCCTTATATCTAAAATGGAGACAATAACAGTTCCTACTTCATAGGCTTATTAATAGGATTAATACAAGTAAAGCTTTTAGAACAGTTGTTGGCACTTAGAAAACACTCGTGAGGGTCAACTGTGGTTGCTGTTATTATTAACATACCCATAGGATCATAGGTTGACTGATCTCAATCAGATTTCATAGAAGTTAATGTTTCATGACCTCTGACCCTAATAAGGATGAGCATCTTTAGTTCTGAAGGTATGTGATTGATGTTATTATTTTGAAACATGTTAAGAACCATTACAAAATTAAGTTGTCCTATCAGTCAGGAAGTTATTCTTCTTCCTTAACTCTCTCTTGTTGATGCCTTTATGGAGATGAAGTACTTTATTACTAATTTTGGTATCCTAAACAGAATCCATGGTCATTAATTAATTCTATCAGTTGTCTCTTGCAGACAGACAGTCATCACTCCAATTTGCACTAACAATTTGGGAACCTAATTACATTAGTTTTCTGAAATTATCAAATAACTTCAGATGAATCTTCCTATTGGTCATGGATAATGTTTTATTTAAGATAAACATCTGGCAATAACTCTGATGAAAATGTTATTTTTAACTTATTACCAAAAATTGCCTAGTGTTCAGGTATGTTGTGTTCAATTCAAATGAAGACAAAAGGAAGTCATCTCTTTCCCAGGGAATAATTAATAACTCATTTCATTAACTAATACAGTATTAACATTAAGTGGAAATTGAATATTATTTTGAATTCCACTGCCTCTGTTCTGTACTCAGAAAGGGCATTTGCTATTTGGGGAAAAAAATCTTAACTTATAAATGATGGGTAGAAAGAAAGTCATTAGTGACATATTCTGTATCCACCTGCAGTAACATGTTGTGTGCTACTTTGCACGTCATTCTGTGTTTTCCATCCTTTCCAAAGTCATTGGTTTTTTAACAGTGAGAACAGTAATGGTTTATGCAAAGGCAAGCTTTTGCCAGCATGAATGACAGGGGTCTTGCTTTCTCTTAGTGATGTGGAAGTTAATATTTTATTATGTCATGATTCAGCATCAAGTTTTTGTGCTTCAGGTTATCTCCTCTCCCTTCCCCCGCTTTCCATCTTTCTTTATTTTCCATTCTGATTATGACTTTATGATGCAAAAACTGTACTAGCCTTAGATGATCAAAATGTCTAAATCTCAAAAGCAAAAAAACATGCAAATTTAGGCTTTTCAAATTCTTTAACTTTTTTTTCTGGATTCTGTATGTCATATGTGAACTTTCATTTGTGTGCTGCTCTCAGTTTTATGAGCATAGGAGATAAGATTCTTACTAAATTTTCCATCTTGATTTATTATACATAATTGTCTCTTTTTACATCCTAATATTTTGTCACCATAGCCATTATAAAAATATACCAATAATATATTATCATAAAAACTGGAAAAAAATAGTTTAAGTAGCATTCAGATAGTTTGATTCAACCCCTGCTAAAATTCAACATGCATTTTTAGTCTAGGTGAGATCAGGCCAGTTATTATCCACCTAAATTAGTTATAATTATTCTGAAATTTTAATATGGTTTAAATACTATCCCCAAGAAATACATACTATTGTGGGCCACCAGTATTTTATATCTCAAACAACCCTCATTACAAAATTTGTTGTAAATGAATTTATGATAAATTCCTTCATTACATATTTGTTGCAAAAATAGAGAAATAGACACACAAAAAATAAAATGGTTATTTAATTTTACCTGTATTATTTTGTTTAATTTATGCATATACTTGTTAAAGTTTTTCCTTAAAATTAGAATCTTTTACTGTTCTTTTATAATCTATTCTTTCCCATTTAATGATATATCAATAAGTGATTAAGTCATCTAAAATATTTTTATTTACAGAAAATATTGTATGAAGTGAGGTTCTCATAATTTGAGTCTTTTATTCAACATTTAAGTAGTTTTTAAAAATTATTTGTCATTGTAAATAAAAACTTGAATATGGATAACTTCCTAATAATTTTAAGTATTAATTAGTAGTTATTTTCTTAGGATATATTCCTTAAAAGTGAAATTCCTGAGTTAAAGCATGTGTTCTTTTCTAAAAAGGCCATTGACTCATACTACCACATTACCCTGCAGAAAGGGTACAGTGTTCCACTCTCACCAGCAGTGTCTGCAAGTATTCTCTTGCCCTCAGTGGCAAGTATTATTACTTCAAAAATTTCTTGCCAGTTTTTATAGGGGAAAATGATACACTATTGCTGATTTAGTTTGAATTTCTTTATTATTGTTAATGAAGAATCTGACGTAAATTTATTTGTAGTAAATGTCTCTTCCTTTGAGAATTGCCTGTTTATGTTGTTTGCCCATTTTTCTTTTAACGGATTTGTCTAGTTCTTATGGTTCTGTATGATTTTTAGTGTATATTTTAATGGTATTAACCTTGATGTCATGTATGTTTCATTTTATCATTTTCTTTTGCATTATGATTTTTATTGTCAAATCTCTCCCTCCCTTTTCATGCTCTTTTATGTTGGAGGTTTGTTTAGAAAGGATTCCCCCACTCTGCTATATTTTGTTCCAATTCTTTGACTATATTTTTAATCATTTAACCCTTTAATTCCTCTTGAGTATATTTTGATGTGTAATTTCAACTAGAGAAACAACTTAATTTTTTTCTTAAGCCATTAACCAAATATATCTGTATCAGTAATTAAATAATTGATCTTCTCTGTCTGACTTAAATAACATCTTTTACCATACTGATTGCATATTTGAAACCATTTGTCGGCTTTTGGTTTTATTCTATCGATCTATCTAAACTTTTATTACTACTGTGCTATATTAATCACTGTAGCTTTATGGTATCTTTGAAAAGTAAATATTGCAAGACCACATTCATAATTTTTCTTTAAGGTGTGTGCATACTTCTCTAAAGTTTATTTTAGGCTTACATTTAATTTAGTTAAGTGTTCATTAAAATCCCAAAATAAGTTTTTGAAAGATTATATTTATATGAAACTATAGGGTGAACTGACATCTTTATAGTATTGAATCTTTTCATTTAAAATCATTTATTCTTTTATGTCCCTCAATGATGATTTTTTTAAAATGTAGATTCTGTGTGTTTATTTTGATATTTTCTCTATAATATTTAATCTTTTTGCTTGCTCTCGTGAATGAGACATTCTTCATTCTGTTTTCTTTTTGTTATCATATTTAGGGATGCTAATGAATTTTGCTGGTTCATTTTATAATTTTCCTCTTTATCGAACTTATTAGCTATAATTATATTTCAGCTGATAGGTTTTCTCTTTTTTGGCAGTTATGCCCCCTTTTTTCATCCCTTCTCATATTACACTGCCTAGAATATCAATAATTATATTAAGTAAACATGTGATAGCAAGTATTTTGTAAAGTTTTTAATTTATGGATTTGTTTTTACTATTTCACCCCTAACTATTAAGATGTTTAAGATATTCTTTATTATTAAAAGAACATTCTAGTCATAGTTTATTAGGAGTTTCTATGAGAAATTGCATTTTATTTTATGGCATATCTTATTGGTTTTTGTTTTTCAAATTTACTGATGAAATAAACCCTGATTAGTCATGGTGCAGTCTTATTTTAATGTACCGAATAATTTTATTTCCTCATATTACAGTTGTTATTTTTGCATCTGTAATCATAAATGAGATTAGTTTGTGTTTTTCTTTATTTGTACTCTTTGTTCACTTTTTGTACCAGAGTTCGTGGTTGAATTGGAAAGCTTTCCCTATTTTTCTAAGCTGCGTAAAATATTGAATAGATAATGTGAGGATTACTTACTCCTTGAAATTCTGAGAGAATATACCCATAAAATATCTGGGCCTGGAGTTTTTGTTGCTAATTGTTTTTTTTTTTCTTTTTACATTTTCTATTTCTCTTTAAGTCAGTTTTTCCAGAAAAACATTTTCCTAGAATATTGTATATTTCACTGAGGTTTTCAAATACATTAATATTGTTTTAAAATATAGCATCACATATTTTAAGTTTTTTATTTTCTGTTATATATTCCATCTTAAATTTTGCATACTCATTTTCTATCCCTTTTGTCCTTCAATTTTACCTGCCAGTGGCTTATCTACTTATCTCTTTTCCCAATATCCCAGTAATTATCCAGTTTTTAGATTTATTTCTCAATTCTGCTGCCACTTGAGTATACCAACTACTCCATATTGTTTTTATATATTATCTCTCCCAGGCTTATTTCCTTATACTTTTTCTTTTGTTTGTTTTTGATACCCTATAAATTCCTAAACTGAATATTTCATTTTAAACATTGCTTATTTAACAATAAAGGTATTTTGGCCATGAATATGTTTGTAGAAATAGCTTTATGCATCCCATAAATTTGGGCTGTTAGAATTCTCATAGTCATTATTTTCTAAATAGTCCATACTTATATTATTTTCTGATTTTGTGCATATATATATATATATATATATATATATATATATATATATATTCTTCTTCTTTTGGATTCGAGAGTGGAATGAAGCTGGGGGAGGGAGGAAACATAGCTTCTATTATTATCATTGAAAAATTCTGTGCGGTGCGCTAGGTGCCTGAGTGAGAATTAAAGTATTGACAGTAGAATGATTAAGAGTAGTATTAAAAAAATGAATCTTGGGGCACCTGGGTGGCTCCGGTGTTTAAGTGTCTGACTCTTGTCTTTGGCTCAGGTCATGATCTCATGGTTCATGGGTTCGAGTCCTGCGTTGGGCTCTGGGCTGACAGTGTGGAGCTTGCTTGAGATTCTCTCTTTCCCTCTCTCTGCCCCTCCCTCACTTTTGTGTTTTTCTTTTTCCTCTCTTTCTCTAAATAAATAAATAAATAAATAAATAAATAAACTTAACAAAAAATTCCCTCCCTAATCCACGACCATAGAGAAGAACTTGAACATTTAATATGAATAATAATTAGAGATGTAGGGAAGTTTGACCTAGTATATGTTGGTTGGTTGATTGTAAGAGGATAAGAATTGTGTTTTAAGGAGTTAAGGAAATAATGAAATTATTCTCAATGTACAAAAGAATTTAGGAATAGTTAATGGCTATCTGGCATTGATACTGTTGGACTGCATTAAGAGAGAGTACCTCAGATATACTAGGAGTTCACAAAATATTTATGGAATGAATGGATGAATTTAAAAAACAAAATCTGGAAATTTAGCTGGAAATCTGGAAAATCTGGAAATCTGGAAATCTTAAACAGGGATATTGTAGAGGATATTAGAGGGTGTTCCTACTCTGGTGGAATGTTATCTTCATGACCTCCTAAAGTTTTTTCAAAATTAATACCAGTGTTTACTATATTTTCTTAATTATAAGACTAATCTTGAAAATGTTATCGATTTCCTGCCAATAAGTAAAATAGTACTTTTTGTAAGGTGCTTTATTTTATACAAAGGAAACAAAGGACTAAGACATCTACATTATTTTATTTGATCCTTATTATAACAATCCATTAAGGAAAATATTTTTATATTGATTTTATATATGAGTAAAAAGACTGTGAGAAGAAGTTACATGGCTTATGTGGGGTCAGTCAAAAGTTGTGGCAGCAGGTTTTGAATCCTGCCTCTATAGCCTCAGAATCTTATACTTCTTCAGTGGGAAAAGGAGAAGATAGACTCTGGGCTGTTTCTGCCTCCACAGTATACAAACAACCAAAACAGTTTCGCTTTTACCCTTTTCTATGTAAGTGAAGCAGTATTGCAAAGCTGGAGGACATATAGGTAATACAGTTTCTCTCTACAGAATTATTTATTTTGATCTGTACCTGAATGTAAGAGAGGGGGGAATCAGACGGTAGAAGGACACAAGGTAAGACAGAAGTACTGATAGGGTCCACAACCCATTTGAATGTTATGTTTGAGTTGTACCAAAGGAGTAAGGATGCCAGAATAATTATGGTTATGAGACATTTCTAAATGCAATGGTGACATACCTAATGAAATCAAGAGCACTAGGAAATCAGCCTCTGCCTCCATGGATAGGCCTAATCTTCTGTGGTTTATGTGAGAGAATCCTAGCCAGCTTCCCTGTTTTGCACACATGCCCTTCTATGCTGTGGCTGGCATCTCCTTGGTGTGAAGGCGCCTCCCTGGGCAGTGTGCCAGAGAAACAGTAATGCTGGTTGTGTTTGACTTAGCACAAACTGTTTGTGCTTGTGTTTGTCAAACACACAGATGATATGAGAGACAAAAAAATAATTATGTGATATGAAGCAAATAAGGAAAATAGTGTTTTCCTTCCTTGGTCATTTATGATTAATCATTGCAATATTTACATTTAGGGATTAAGGTAGATGTGCTCCTAGGTATATTCTGCTGCAGCTGAGAAAAATGATAGTCTCTTTCTGATAGGAAAAAAGTGGACTAAAAATTCCTTTAAACAGAAAGTTCTATAAATTATTCCCAGGGTTTTTCAAAGCTGTGACTGAAACACAATTGCTTATTATAGTTATTCAACTAATATGTCTAAGAGGCTTGTTTGAGAGCCCGAATGTTTCTGCCATACTTTACTATTAAAGGTTTTAAGTATTATTCTCTGTTACTTCATTAGGGTTGTTACTAAGAGAAATAAAATTAGGAACTGTGTTGCGTCAAATAGTACAAGCATATTACAGTTGTACTTGGTACAGATACTGAATTAAAAACATGAATATATTATAATATTGCCACTGTGTGTCACTGAGAGAGACTGGTTTCATTATTAGGTTTGATTGTGGACATAAATCTCTGGAGGAGAGCACAGGAACACAACAGTCTTAGTTGTTTGTTTGTTTTTTTGTCTCCAGTGTACCGTAGATCTTTGAAGACCAAATGGTGTAGGTTATTCTTGAAGTAACTTAAGCAGTACTGTTATCACCAAAAGGTCAGAATGGATCTAACAGCATTCCCACAGAATCAGTGTTCTGCATTCTAGGTTACTAGCTTAAATGCCGATTCTCTCTCCTAGTTTGTTCACTTTTCTAGTAAGGGCCTAAACTATATCTAAGTACTCTGATTACTCATTCCATACATTGCCCTTTCTACAGGATTCTCTGTTTTTTAGGAATAGTAATTTACAGTTATTTGTGTTTTCAGTTGTAGGCAATCACAGAAGGACTAGAGTGGTTTTCCAAGAGCTATGACTGTACACTTTACATATTCATTTATAAGTGAGTTTTTGTTGAATTTCCATTTATAAATTTACAGCAATTTCTTCATCTGAGGGAACTGAAAAAAATCTGGAAGTGTTTAGAGGAGAATCATTTGCCACTTTTCAACTTAAAGTCAGCAAAGTTCACATACCTAGTGATTCTTGCTGTTTCACAGGATAAAGGGTTAAAATAGTAATCTATCAATGTTTAGATTTCGTGTATTTTGAAAATTTTAAATTGTTATTTCTCAAGACAAATGCTGTATTGCTCTAGAGACCAGCTTGTGAAAGAGATTGAGAGCACATGTAATTTTCTCACTTTCCTGTTTGTATGAAATAATGTGGTAGAGTGTCACTATTTTCTGTATGAATTTTGTATAATTGTAGAACTTCAGAGTAATATCTAGAATTGTGGAATCTCAAAAGATTAGAGCTGAAGAAGCTTTGCATATTATGTACCCAAACTTCTTATTTTCCCTGTAAGGATCCCAACATCCAGAAAAGTAAAGTTACTGCTCTCAATCACATAGTAAATGACTAAGGTGGAAACTTAATATTCCCCCAGAATAGCATGTTTAACCCATCCATCTCACAGTCTTTTGGTCGTGTTGTAGTCAATAGTGAGCTATTATTTCTGAACCCATGAACTCCTTTTATTAACAGTAAATACATATCACAGCTGGTTTTATAGATATTTTTGCATTATAACACAGCAATACCCATAGTTTTAAAATTTATACTATTTTGCATGAATGTAAACATTTCAAAGCTTTCCTTTGTACTCTGTTATAAATAACTTTTACTTCTTTTGAAGTCTGTGTGATATACATGTAAGCAATTAAAACCTCTCCCCACTTGGGTTTGGAGACACAAGGTCTTCTTAATTAAAATTCAAACAAAAGCTGCTGGTAAAAATTACTACTATATGATTAAGGTCTGAAGTATTATGATACATTGGAATTGCTGTTAACTGTTGAGATTAAAAGAAATCGATCTGTTAGAGAAAAGATCAGTTGGCTCTAATTAGTGAAATCAATGTTTACATAAAAGGAAATGCTGAAGTTTAGTAACAAATTCTGGTTATAAATATAACACTGGATAAAGTTGTTTTTTGTTATTATTACATTGACCACATAATCATGCCTTAAATTCATTGAATAAAAATCTGAAACTTCCTTTAATAGTTATTATAATTAAAAACATAGAACTTTACTTTAAAATCATATCTAGTTTTAAAATTTTCAGTTTTATAAAATATTGTTATATATAAAAATAGCCAAAAATTATAAAATACTTCTATTGATTCCACTTTAAAAGGCTAATTTTAGCAATTGCTGAAGCCTGGAGTGGGAAAGGAGGCAAAATTGGTTAGAAGTAAGAAAGATACAAAGTATTCTTACACAATTATGATTACATTAAATATGTATTAGTCTATTTGGTGACATACCGAAATAAAAGAGAATACATTTTGATATAATTCAAAAATAAGACATTTCACTTTTTTCTCCCTGATTGCTGTGATGAAAATAAACATTATAACCAGCATGGAGAAGCAAAACTATTACTAATTGCAGCCTAGATTTTAAGTAAAATGAAGGTCATTAGCAATTTCCTGGAAGCCATTCAGATTGCTTACCAGGAAATGGTAGCTAGCAGGACATCTGTAATCCTCCTGTGTGGAATTAGTGAAAACATACTGAAGCTTTAATGATGTGTGTTAGACTTAGGTTTATGGTGGAACCTTTCTCCATCAAAGTAGCTCATATTTCATTGAATACAAATGATTTTTATTTCAGTATTAGAGTATAAACCCAGAATTGAAAATAGCCTTTAACATCTATCCGTATATACATACCTAATACACACCTGGAGAACAGAGTATGGCTCATAGTGGAATAAGAGATGACAGGGTAACAGAAGAACAGACAGTAGGAATCTGGAAGTGAAATGTGTTTGGGCAAATAGAAAAATTTCTTCCATAACTTGGAATGCTGATTTCACAACAGTTTGAGAGGTGAATGTAGTCCCGTTTTTAGTAGCATCTTCTTATCACAATAAAGAAATAAACAAAGTTGAGTGTTAAGTGAAAATACCTTACAGGACATAAATTTAAGTCTGGCTTACTCTGCATTGTTTTGGGAGATATGGGGTCACTGATTCAGAGACTTTTAGCATAGCATCTCCACATTACCTGAATTATTTGGCTTAATAAGGGTAACATCTCTGGAACTATAAAGGGTGACAGTGTGAAACGGAGGAGAGCATATATACTCTTCAGTTTGTGTAGAAAATTATATACATACAGAAAATTTCTGGAAGGATATTTAATAAACTGTTAACAGAAGTTGGCTATGAAGTAGAAAATAAAAGATATGGGACAGGCTGCTTTTTAAACTTTTACTGTATAGTTTGTACGGTAGGTTGGTTTTTTTTTAAACCATGTGTATGCATTGCTTTTTCAATACAAAAGACTAATTAAAAAAAAAGACTGCAGTCCTCAATGAAGATGAAAAGAACTGATTTCCTTATTTTTGTACAAGAAAGCATGAATGATACTACTTACTTCAGATTTTGTTGAGAGGGTTAGAGAGAGAATATGTATTATTTGGTGTAGTATAGAGTAAGTAGAGAATCTGAAAATACTACAGGAAGCAACAACATTTGGCATAATTTAGTACTGGAACCAGTAAATATTTATTGATAGAATGATGAAATACAGTCCTCAAACTTTTTTTCATCTCAGGAGTCTTAGAGTGTATTGAAGATTCTAAAATTCTTTTGTTCATGTGACTTATAACTATTAATACTTAATTATGTTAGAAAATAACCCTGAGAAATAAAAAAGTATTAATTCATTTAAAATTTATAAAATTAAATCTGCTACATATTAACATAAAACCCATTTTTATGACAAATATTGAATATATGAATATATTTCCTAAAGTAAAAATGATTTAGTGAGAAGAATGACATTGTTTTACAGTTTTGCAAATCTTTTTAATGTAGGTTTTAATAGAAGAGAGTTGGACTCTCTCATACCTGCTTTTGCATTCAATCTGTTTGATACATTTTGATCGAAGTATACGAAGAAGTTGGCCTAATATGCATATGTATATCTTGTAGCATTTTCACACAATTGTGAATTTTCTTCTTTGATTCTACATCAAATATCACAAGTGTTGGTTTCTTAAAGGTTAGGTCTAATGTAGGATCTGAAACCATATCAGTGAACTTTCAATACTTTTACATTAAAATACATTGGTCCAGGGGCACCTGGCTGGCTCAGTCAGTTGAGCATGTGACTCTTGACCTTGGGGTTGTGAGTTCGAGCCCCATGTTGGGTGTAGAGATAGCTTAAAAAAAATCTTTAAAAAATCCATTTGTCCAATTTTAACTCTGAATGAATCTTTTGTTCCATGCATGATTTTGTAATGCCATGCATTAGGCTTTTAGGTTATATTGTCACTGAGTTGTGCAGCTCTTCCTTACGTTGGCACATTTCATCACATAGTATCAAAAAATCAAATTCATCAATATTACTATTAATCATATCAGAAAAAATTTTTTTTAGTATTTGGAAAGTGTTATGCTCATGATGGCAGATAGAAGTTTTCTGAAATTCTGATTTTCCCTTGAAAGTTCAAATTATATTTTAACCAATGCTATAAGGTTTTTTGTTTTTTGTTTTTGTTGTTGTTTTTGTTTTGAAGTGGGAGGCTCTCTTGGCAAATGTTAAAGTACAGGTAAGGATATTTTATCTTGTTCTTTTAAATGAAATTGGAGGTCTATGCAAAAAACTATGAAAAATTTCAGCTAGCAACTAGAACAATAGCACAAGTGATTTTCCTCGAGACAGCTATGATACTTAGGTGTAATAAGCAGTGGGATGCTTCCCATTTCATCACATAGAATCTTAAGAACTAATTTTTTAACTCTACACCCAACATGGGGCTTGAACTCATGACCCCAAAATCAAGAGTTGCATGCTCTACCGATTGAGCCAGCCAGGTGCCCCTCATCACACAGAATGTTAAAAATATGTGTACTTAAAAGTCATTATTTAACACATTAGTTTACTATTTTATCAAAGAACTACTTAATTGAAACTGATTTTTTTTGTTTTACTACAAGTGTGTGGTGGTGAAGAATACAATTACTACTAGTAGAGTTAGGTGCCTTTGATTCATGCTAGAGGATGAGCAGTTTTAACCCACTATTTCATTCATTCGCATCATCAGTGTTAGTGTCAATGTTGTAACATACAACTAATACCTTAGTATTATTATGAAAACAGTGTCGACCTTAGGGACACCTTGGAGACTCCCCTGGGACTCCAAGGGGTCCATAAATCACACTTTGAGAACCACTGGACTAGAACTTTAAAATAGAGTAGCATATAATTACCTTGATAATAAATCAATTTGTCAGTAATAACTACAAAGCAAATCAGTTACATATAAGAGTTCAAAGATTCTGTGAAGACGCTAAATGAAGTTATTGACTTAAAGAACTTAGTTGCTTTCTCCCCTGGAACAGGAATTGTGGCATAATAAACACAGGGTGTAGAATTGATCAGATTTGGGTTTGAATTATTGTATAAACTGAACTATTTATTTATTTATTTATTTATTTATTTATTTATTTTACTCTCAGCTTTTTAATCTGCAAAGTGGGGGAAAATACATGCACTTCAGGATTACTGTCAATGATTGTAAAATGACTAATAAAATAAATCCTTAGTAAATAGTAGTTTGCCAGTAGGAATAGATATGAGAGTATTTCATTATGTGCCACCCAAAGGGACCTGGAACCATTTATTACCTCTTGTAGCACCAATTATTCCATAGGAAATGATTAGATATGTATAAAATTGAGAGGAAGTTCTAACACTCTAAGAAATCCATATTATCACCCACATCAAATTTACAGTATAGTCCATGTCGCCAATACTGTTTCAACCAAAAATAATGATCACTTTATTGATAATTAGCTTACATTTTTCAGGTAATCTAGGTCTGGAGAATGAAAAGCAGCCTAATCAGCTCTGTTCCCATCTTATTACAGATAGCTTAGCTATCATTTATCTGCCAAGTCCTTGTCGTAGTATTAAGTCACCTTACTTAAGTATAAGTAAAATTCTCTTACCCAAAACTTTAAAGAAACTTTCCATACAGTTTTGGTTCTGGCATTTTATTATAGCAGTAGCTAAAACTTAGAGGTCTTACTGTGAAAATGAGATTTTCACATGTATCGCGTTTGGACATACAGTTGCTATGAATTTTTTTTTTTAGTGTAACATTTGGGATAGATGAGATTTCCATACATATGCATTTATTATTTTATAATTAAAAGTTATGCACAGAGTTTTAGTAAGCATAAAATATAAAAAAGTTTTATAATTTTTATATACTATTATTAAATTCCTCTATTTCACTTTAGTCTTCTTTGTTCAAATAAATGTAAGAAGTTTAAAAATATATATTTGTGATAATATTTATATACAGCTGATTCTTAGAAGAAAAATATGTGGGAGAGTAATTCATCTCATTGCTGTTTATAGGCCCAGGAATGCTCTGTGCCTAGCGCCCCACGTGCCAGGGGGTGTCCTCGGTATTTCTTTACTCTAGAGTCAGCTCTTGACAATTCTCATGGGATATATATGTCACATTAAGAGCTGGCCCATACTACTAGACCTCCCACACACTTACTATTTAAGTCATTTGTCTGAATTAAAAAAAAATCTAAGGCTAACCACTTAATAAAATGTGTGTATTTTCATCCAAATGGTGTTTTCATGAATAAGACCCTTGAAATAGGCATAAATTGTACATTATTCTCTACATTTTTAAATGTGTTGCTACTGTTGGTAATTACCACTGAGTGCATATTTAATGCACTGAGGAAATTTGATGCAATTATTCCGTTTATTTGTGATTCCCCTTCAATCCAAATGTCTGCATTAAACTATTGAAAAAGAAAACTACAGAGAATTTAGGTCATTTAAAAAATGCACACATTTTCTGAACTCTGCTTGTAAACTTGTATTGCACTAACCAAAATAAAATTAAAATGAACCCAACATTATAAAACATAGGGTTCAAAAGTTTAGGTAATTTTGAATAAAATTACCTTTTAAATATAACCTTAAAGAATTTGGGCCAATTGCAAGGCTACAGTCTTACAGAAGTCAATAAGAGGCACGTATAACTGAGCTCAAAATTTAGCTAGTTTAACTTAAGACAAATTCTTTTTCCTCAAGCCTCTTTTCAGTACTTAGAACTTGATTACACCCGGAAATGGATTGAATAGACACACGTTGGTAGCTTTTAGGAAGTCTTTTTACAAAATGGCAGGGTCCACAGAGGGAAGGTCTGTCTATTCCATGAGAGCCTAGCATTTTTTAAAGCTTACAGAATTTGGGTACTGAAAAAGATCTCTAATGCTGAAAGAGCCTGAAAACATGAAGAGTGCAAGAGGAGTCCAGCTTTTGTAGGTCCTCTTTTTAATTTTCTCCTTTGATCATAAGTTGGTAAGAAAAGTGCATGTGTTTCTCAAAAATGATTCAATATCATTAAAATGGTTTGGCGAGGGAATAGAGCAAGGCAGAAGAACACAGGTATTAAATGGGAAGGAGGAACTCCATATCCATTTTGTTCAGTAGGCATTATCTGATGTTCCCTTTCAAGTTAATATGCAACTATTCGTTGTACATGTTTTAATAATATTCTTAAACATCTCTCTAGGGCTAAGGAAGAGCTGAGATTTAAAATGAGATCTATCTCATGGCTTTAAAAATATGTTTCTTCATGTAATAGTCATGAGAGACCTGTGTTCTTATGCTTAAAGCTACGAGTTACATTCCTATTAACATTTGTTTAACTAGGCTTCCATCACAACAGGTGCACAATTATTTTTATAAGTAAAATATTATCAGCCTTCAAAATTAGCCAGGGCAAAATGCAAGTTGTCTGATTAAATAATCAGAGCTGATACTTAAAATACATTTGATTTCCACAGGAATTTTAAAATGCAACGTCCCAGTCTCTTCTGATATGTTGAGGGAGTTGCAATTGTTTGTAGTATGTAAGTAGTGGCTTTTATTGTAACTAGTTTGATACATTTCACATAATTCAGTTGACATTATGAGACACACTACTAAAAATATAATAATAGTTTATTACTTCTAGCCTAACATTTTAATCTACTAATGAAATAGTATGCTTCCTATTAAGTCAGTAAAAGAAAAAGAAGTGACTCTTTTTCTTTGAGGACTCTTCTAAGTTCAACTAAAAGCCACATTAGTTTAAAAAGTCAAAATCCAGTGTATTCTTATTTAAATTTGATTTCTGGAGGTTTAAAAAATACAAATATATATTTCAGATCAATAATGTATAAATCATATACACCATAATTATTGAGTATCTTGGGGAACAATAAAGACTCCCAAGTGTTATTGTAAAACAAATAAGAAACTAAAGTGAACAAAAGGAAACAAAACTAAACGTGTGAACCCTACACACACACACACACACACACACACACACACGCACACACCCCTCTGAACTAAACAAGAAGCTTCTTTCATAGGCACCTTCACCATGGTTAAGAAGTGCTACAACCGTGCAGCTGTTAGAAACCAATTACAGGCAGGTAACTGTTTGTTTTCATATCTAAATCTGTTTGTCAATCAGGAGAATGCAATGAGTCAGAAAAGGGGATCTCAAATACAAACCACAGGGTAAGGCAGAGCACCTGGAATGGGTCCAAGCCACAAGAATTAGGGCAGGAGTATAGATGGAATCAAAACCATACATGTGCACATGGCTCCTGTCTTTGACCAACTTTTCAAATAGACTCAGAAGTAGAGATTATTGGAGAAAAATGTGAGTTTTCTATTGAGAGCAGTCTGATTTTAAGGTTTGTTAGAAGAGTGTGGTTATTTATAGAAGAGTGATTGTAGAAGACATCTACAGATCTTTACAAATGTAAGACATTTCTAAAATTTGCTCATAATCATCCTTTTTAAATGAAGGTTTAAACTTATTTTTTAATATTATAAACAAGTAGGCTTTTACTGCTTTGAAATTCATCTGTGACAATTTCCAGCTAATATAGTTATTAATGAAAAAACTTTAGTTTTTTCTGGACCCAGAGATACATTTCTACTCAAGTTAGAAAAACCACCTTTACTGTTTAAATATGCAATTGTCCTTGGGTTGCAAGATTTCAAGAGACAGTGAAGGATGCAGAGTGCTTTACATAAATCTATATGGCTAGAAGTTTTTCCATGCTGAAATGTGGGAAAACCTACTGAGACCCTCAAGTTTAAGCTGGTAACATCAAGGGAGCATAAATAGAAGTTTATTAAGAGTGGTAAAGAAAATGAAATGGGCACAACCATTCTGTGGTTTTGCTTAAACATAGGCTTTCATACCCATTGAGAGTCCTGGAGCTCTTTTATTTTTCCAGCCATAGTTTAGTGCCAATAGGCATTTGCCTTGAAGCATGATGGCTCTTCTCTAGTCTCCATAGTTGACTGTGTATTTCTCAGCCATGATACCACAGTTTAGGGTTGCCCTCCCAGCTGGATGCTGAAAAGCATTTTCCTGGAATAATTGGTACTTGTCCCAGGTCTTCTTCTTTGCATATTTTTCAGTTTTGGTGTCAGGAAGAAGAGGAGGGGATCACCACCACTTGAAGTGGTGCTCTCTCTACCTGGACCATATTTTTAATATTTACAAAGGCTTGTCTGAGATGGAATCAGAATGAATGATCAAGAAACAAATGAGTAAGAAGTGATGAATTAGATGAATTGAAATACTGGAGAAAAATAATTATGATCTTTTTCAATTTAGAAAGAAGAGTTTACTTAAGATTACAGGAAGGGCCCTGAGGAGATTCTCTGTATTGTATTTCCTAAAACAAACTAGAGGTAGGACCAGGAAAAAAAAATCACTTTTTTTCCCTTCATGATGAACTTATTCTTACTGTGGTTGACACTGAAAGAAGCTTTCCTACTAGAACGTGAATCTCAGAACCAGGAAAGGATCTTTAGAATTGATCTCATCCATCCCTCTGCTTCCAAGAAGGAATGCATTTATAGAATCTCAATCAATCCACAAATCTTTTTTTTCCCAGTGCTTATTATTTGCCTACCATTGTGTTAGACTATGTAGAGTTTACAATACTTCGTATTTTCTACCAGTCAGACATGAGAAATGCTTTTTTTAATTTTTTTTTTTAAATAGGTTTTTAAAAACCTACAGAGAGGCATGAGAGGAGGGTGCTGTCAAAAGCAAAGACTAACATTTATTGGGCAAATATAGTGTGTCACAGTGCTTTTGTTTATTTTATCTTACTTAATCCTCAAACCAATGGCATGAGGTTGGCATCATCATCTTCCTTTTGCAAAGGAAGGAACAGAGTCTCAGGAGAATTTTTCTCAAGACACCAAGATAATAATGAACAATCCAGGATTTGAATGGAGGACTATATAGTGCTTCAAGTTTATGTTCTTTCCACCAAAACATGCTAATATCTCTTTGGGTCATTATTGGGACACATTTCCCCATGCATTTCCCAAGTCTTCCATATGACTCTTTGAGCTAAATAAACAAGCAGAAAAACAAAAACAAAATTAAAGAAATAACAAAAACCAAAGTTACTTTTTTCTTTTTAGATTAGTGGGATTTTTTTTTCTTTTTAATATATATAGTTCTTCTATTCACATTTGGCTACTGTAGATTTCCCTTTTTTCTATTAATTTAAATGAATCAGGTTTGGGGATGTTGTCTTTTAGTATCTTTTACGTTTTTTAATTTGCTGTCAAGGATTATTTAATATTATTCTGGCTTTTTAGGAAAATCTGATCTACAATTCAACAGTGAATCATCTCTGGTTATTTGACAGTTGACAAAGTGCCTGGGTATGTCATGAAAGTGATTGTAGAACAGAAACTTTAGAAACTCTGAATGCTGTCTAGACTATTAGTATCTTTACATTTCTAGCATAGTGGCATGTATTTTTGTGTGTCTACTGCAAAAATTTATGAACCATGAATAGAATTTTAATAATAAATTATAATGTGGTTAATAATTAAAGTTAGGAAAAATAGTTAGGGGAAGATTGTCATCTCTCACATACAATGACCACTTACTATTATGCCTATAATCCGTATCTCACACTGGAATCTATTAATTATTTGTATCAAAGTTCTTTCAATTCATACCACAATTTTCCAATATCTCTCCAAATATTTTAGAAATAAGCTTTGTTCTTTGCTCATTGAGAAAATGAAATAGCTGGTACTAATGGAATAACAGGTGTTTTAAATGTGGGGATGTACAGAGGACACTGTTAGTTTGAGGATTAAGTCACCAGATTATCTTAAACAGTTTCCAGTTCAAACAATTTTAATTTCTTGAGAAGAAGACCATGAGAAATCAGACCCAGGAGTGTGCTTAAAAAATCTCACAGGTTAGGGGCACCTGGGTTGCTCAGTGGGTTAAGTGTCTAACTTTGGCTCAGGTCATAATCTCGCATTCCATGAGTTTGAGCCTCACATCCGGGCTCTGTGCTGACAGCTCAGAGCCTGGAACCTGCTTTGGATTCTGTGTGTCCTTCTCTCTTTGCCCTGCCCCTGTTCTCTCTCGCTCTCTCAAAATAATAAATAAACTTTAAACAATTAAAAAAAAAGAAATCTTGCATGTTAAAGGCATCTGGATGGCTCAGTTTGTTGAGCATCCGACTCTTGATATCGGCTCAGGTCATGATCTCACAGCTGTGAGATTGAGCCCAGCATGGGGTCTGCCCTGGCAGTGTGGAGCCTTCTGGGGGTTCTCTCTCTCTCTCTCTCTCTCTCTCTCTCTCTCTCTCTCTGTCTTTGCCCCTCCCCCACTCATGTGCACTCATGCTTGCTTGTGCTCTCTCCCTTAAAATAAATAAATAAACATTAAAAAAAATCTCATATGTTAGATACCTTAGGTCTGGCTAATGTCATGAATGAGGATATAACTACTGAATTTTTTTGGCAGCAAGTATCATGTAGTCAATCAACACTGGCATTATAGGAGCTGGGGATAATGATTATTGATGTAGCTGAGTCACCCTAAGTGAGCAGAGATGCCCAAGGACACAAGATAGAAACATGAAACACATAAAGCAGGTATCCCAGCACCTATAGGTTAGATAAGAAGAGTCAAATGTAACCTCTGCTAAAAATGAGAATCAGGACATAAGATATGGAAGGCCTGGGTAGTAGGTACCCAGTAATTTAGCACTTGATAGGAGATGAGAACTAGGTCACTGCCAATGTTGCCAAGAGGAGAGTGTTGTGACCTCTGATCCTAGGGCAGAGAGTGTCCAGTCTTGGCTATCTGCTTAGTACAGAGACCAATATTTATGGCTAGATAAAAGGAAAATTTTTCTAGATTACATTAAATCTGTGCTTCCCACTATAGAAGTTATTTGCCACATGTTGACTATTTAATAAATTCAAATCAACTAAAACAAAGTTAAAATTTAGTTCCTCAATCACATGAACCACATTTCAGATACTTATTACCACATGTGACCAGGGCTACCGTATTGGTAGCAAAGATATAGAACACTTTCATTATCACAGAGAGCTCTATTTGACGATGTTGTTCTATACTATAGCAGTCATAAAGACTATCCTTCTAATACTGTCAAAATGTAGAATCTACAGCTATCTGTAATAAGACATCCCTATGACAGTGTACATTAAAGAAGCCAAAAAAATGTTATTATGTCAAATTTAGTGAGGTTTCTGAAAACAGTATTTTGATGGAAGAATTATATGAAGTTTTGAAATTGGTGTTCATATTGTTTACTGATTTGCATATTGTTGCAATAAATAGAGTTTTTTTTCACTGAGGAGCATCTATTAAAAAACCTATGGGAATGGATCATAACTTATATACAGAACTGCTGAAATTATATTAAAATCTATTTTTCTCACATGTATACTGTGTGCTTGGTGAAGCATTTTGGTTTTTGTGTTACTTGAAATTATCTCATCTCCACTGATGGCCGAAGGGAAAGCTGATCCTTCTTTCTTTCATCAAACTGTCAACAAAGCAGCTTCCTGTTTTGAGTACTATTTTTCATTGTGTTTAATACAAATATTTTTAAGTATGCTTTTTCATTGTATTTAATACAGATTTTGTGTTTAAGTATGTGTCAGAGTCAAAAACAATGCACAAGGAAAGACAGAAAGGGAGACATTAGACATGCTAAGGAAAATGGAGTAAACTTTTAATTTTTTTTCCCTGTCAAAGTACATTAAACTCTCAGAGAGAACCATTTGCATTTATGTCAGTATCTAACTTTTCTCTGATATCTTACACCCATGACCCTGAGAGTTACCCCCCACTCAATTTTGTGGCTTCTAGAGGAAAATCCAAATATCTTTGTTTGGGGGTACTGCTTTTTGGCTTTGGCAAAGGTTCTTGAACAGACCTGGCCACTGATATGGAATCAAAATACATGGGGTAGACATAGCTTGTTGATTCCACACTGGCTTAAAAATTAACTAGGCAATTTACAGAAGAGGATGCATGAATACTAGAGAAATGCAGATTAAAGCAATAATAAGATACCATTTCATATCTATCAGACTGGCAAAAATTAAGTGTCAGGAGCTGGAATTCTCATAAACTACTTGTGGGAGTGTAAGTTTATATATCTACTTTGAGTTTAGCTAGGTCTAGCAAAGTTGAAGATGCGCGTATTCTGTGAACTATCCAACTTTTATATGTATATATTTATCTCCTAAAGCAACTCTTGCATGTGTATAAGAATGTTCACTATAGCATTGTTTATAAGAGCAATCAAAATAAAGAAGCAGTCAGAATAAACAACAGCTATATATATATCAACATGTATGAATTTAAAAATATGATATTAAATGAAAAAAGAAACAAAATTATGTATCTGGTACAGGATATAATATACAACTGAAAACATGTAAAAATACCACATTTTCTTACAAACTCATATGTAACAGCAATATGAAAAAAGGTATTGAAAGGATAAACGCTAAACTAAGTACATTAAATTTAAAAAATAAAAGCAGGCTCTGCCCTGAGGACACAGGAAACAAACAAATAAATGTGATTTGTTATTAACTGTATTCGACACTCCCTTAGACTACCCATAGTGCTTTCTCTTTGCTTTACCAACAGAAGCTTTCAAAGTTGCTTAAGTCCTCTTTGTTTAAAACCTGACTGTTGGCTTCTCCTTGACTTCTTGTTACAGGATAGGTCAGGTTATCTGTGTCTTCAGATAATCAGAAGAAATTCTTTTTACAAAAACAAAACTTTTCCATTAATAGGGCATTTTAGATAGCACCTTCAGGACACCCTATGAATCCCAACCCTATTTTCATTTATTTATATTTTCATTAATTCCAGTCTTGTGTCAAAAATTTTTGAGAGGCTTTTATATGCTAAGTATTGGGAATACAAAAATGACTAAGAAATGGTTTGTTCCATAAGGAGCTCACAGTCTATAATGGCATACACAGTTATTTACAACACAGATAATTACAATTTTTTTTTAGCTCATGCTTTAGAGGATGCTAAAAAGGGAATTGATTATAATATTACTTAAGTTTTTTTCCCTTCAAAGTAAATAAAAGAATAATGTCTTGAAGAAAGAGAATCATTTGTATTTATAGATCAGTGTCACATTTTTTCTGGTATCTCAAATCCATGACAACTAGGGTTAAAATTTATGTTTCCAATCAGGCCTCCTTGAGCTCCAAATTTATATATCCAATTTTCTACTGTACATTTCTACTTGGACATTTTAAATTTAACATGTCTGTAATGGAATTCCTAAATTTCTTTCCCAGATCTACTGTACCTAAATTCTTTCCCATCTCAATAAATATCAACTCTATTCTAGGTGCTCAGATCACAAACCTTGAAGTTAACCTTGATCCTCATTACAAGTTAACCTTGATCCTCATAGTTTCCATTTGCCCCTCTTTATGCCTTCTAAACTCACTCTGTGTACCAAGAGCGCTGATGAGTGAGTTCTCTTTCTCTTTGACTTCCATTTGGGTTCAACCAATGAGAGGCACTCAGGAGAGCTGAGGGAGAGTAAGGTTGGTGTCCTTTTCCTCTCCACAGCTCTTTCCTTGCCATATTGCTGTAGGATGGTTGTGACCCTTTCATGACCCTCTCCGTACAACTACGTTCTCTTGGTTCCAGCCACCATTCTTTCCCCAACAGCTTCATTCTATAACTAGCTCTTGGGTATATCATTATGCCTTGTTGTCTTCCTTAAAACTTGCCCCATATTTTTGTAAATACTTTATTTAACTCTTCTCAAATTATCTAGTGTAAATGTGCCATTACCATTACTTGGTCCAGGCCAGTCTATCTTGCTTGAATTATTGTGCTAGCCACTCAGCTGACATCCCCTGCTTTCTCCCTTTTCTCCATATAATCTGTTTTCCATAGAGAAGCTATAGGTTGATCCTTTTAACATGTCAGTTAAATCCCATCACTCCTTTGTCTGAAAACCCTCTAATGGACCCCCATATTAATTTGAATAAAGGCCAAAGTCCCTATGATTGCCCAAAAGGCCCTACGGGATAGCTATGGTCCTCTCTTTCTTGTCTAACTTCATTTCTGTTACATTCCTAAGGGAAAACTGTTTCTCTTCTCAAAACACTTCTGACACAAAAAATGTGAGTTTTCCATGCCAAACAATTCTTCAGTGCTCTGTGGACACCAGCTGGGTGTCCTACGATTTAATTAAATTCTCATACTAACAAACCAGAGTTAGCACAGACTGCCCCCACAACAGGTTAAAGGCTTGATCCCACATGACTGGCCCCCCTACTTCAGACACCAATTACAAGTCATGGGTCCCCAAGTTATCCACACTTCTGTCCAAGTTGGATACAAATCAGTGGCTCCCCAAACCCCTATTCGGTTTGATTATTTGCTATCATACCTCACAGAACTCAGGAAAATTCTCTACTATTACTTTTTTATTATAAAGGATACAAATGAATCACAAGATGAAGAGCTACATGGGGCAAGGTCTGGAAGGTTCCCAGTGTAGGAGTTCTTTTCCTGTTCCAGGAGTTTCTTCCCGGAGGGATGCTCCACCCCCTGGGGTAAGGATGCATTCACCAACTCCGGAGCTCTCTGGACACCTCTGTCTAGAGTTTTTATGGGGCTCCATTATACACATAGGTATGGTTGATTAAATCATTGGCCATTGGTGATTAACTCAATCCCCAGCCTCTCTCCCCTTCTCAGAGGTCAAGGGTAGGGCTGAAAGTTTCAATTCTCTAATCACATAGTTGGTTCCTCTGGCAGCCAGCTCACATCCTAAAGCTATCTAGGGGCTCATTAACTGTCACCTCATAAACATAGACTCAGGTATGGTTGAAAGGGGCTTATTATGAATAATAGATACTCCTCTCACTCTTATCACTCAGGAAATTACAAAGATTTTTGAAGCTCTATGCCAGGAACTGGGGATGAAGACCAAATATATATTTACTCTATCAAAATATCACCTCTTCTTTTTGCTCTTTTTTGTTCATCATATGTTTACCTACTAATGTTCCTCAAACAGGCACGCACCTCAGGACCTTTGCGTTTGTTGTTTATTCTTCTTGGAATGCTCTGCTCCTAAATGTTCCATGGATCATATTTTCAGCTCTTGCTTAATTCAGTTCTTGCTTAGTTGACATTCTTGGAGAGACCTATTGTGACTGTCTTATTTAACACTGGAACCTCTTCTACCTACTTAGCTTTATTTTTTTCTATAACATTTACTGCAGCTTAATATACTTTTTATTTTTTAATTTCTTTTATTATCTGAGTTCCATGACTGGAAGGTAAATTGCATGAAAACAGAGTATGTGTGGGTTCACTGCTTGACCCAAGGTATATAAAAAATATTTATTCCGTGAATTATTGACTGAATGTAGTGAATTAGAAAGGCACACAAGAAGCCTGTGAGGGTCGGAGAAGACTGAGAAATTGGTTTTATTCTTCTGTTTTCTCACCCTGGCTTCACCAATATGCTACCACTTCTGAATGGAAATTCTAGTTAGTTTGTGCCTCCAGACCACAAAATCTGTCAGCTCACTATGCCAAGAGGCAGATCTAAAATTTGAAACTCAGTTGCAAAACATTCCTCTTTTAAATGAACATCACAAATGCAAGACTCAAGTAAACAAAAGCATAGACAGTTTTGTTTCCATTGGAAAGGACAATAGTTCTAGAGTGTGTATTGCTTCCTAGTATGATTTTTCTTGACATGCTTTTTTCAAGGCAAGCTTTATGATTAATGAATTGGCAATACCAAAAACTTTAATGTGCAATTTAATAATTTTGTTCTTTAATAGCAAGAGGAATTATGAAAAAGAGATTACTTAATTTTTTTCATAAATAGCAATTTAACTGAGGGAAGTTGCCAGTAAATATCTGCTTAGTGGTTTTATCATATCTCATATACAAGATTTTCTGTATTTTTCCTCAAACATACTTTATACTATGAAGCTTCAATTAAGACACCAAAATTTAAATCAGATATCAAATTTCAGTTCATATTAAATAACTACAAGGAATCTTAAAAGATCCATCCTGTTTTTTTCATTCATATTTCACAGAAATTTTAAAAAAGGGACAGTTTGTATAAAATCAGTAAGAATAGCTAGACAACAAAAAGGGAACTTCTTTTGTGAATATATATATATATATATATACTGAATATATATATACTGTTTGTTGACCATTGACATACAAATTTTTCTCATAGTCTAATTAAATCTGCTCAAATTTTTGTGATGTATCTTAGTTTTGTAAGTAGATTTTGAGACACATCAGTTATTATCAAGACTAAAAAAGCATTTACTGAACTTCTGGTATGTGTCACTTATTTTGCTAGACATTTTCACCTGTGCTTGTTTGTTTGTTTGCATTGTTAGCGATGTCTTTATTGAGATATAATTCATATATCTTAAAATTCACCCTTTTAAAGAGTGCATTTCAGTAGGTTTTTAAAAACAGTATATTCATAGAGTTGTACAATTATCACACAATCAAACTTTAGAATATTTTTATCACCCTAAAGGGAATCTCTCACCCTTTAGCAGTCACCCTCCATTTCTTTCCAAACTTTCCAGCCCTAAGCAACACCTAATCTACTTCCTATCTCTCTAGATTTGCCTATTCTGTACATTTAATATAAGTGGAATTATATGTGTTTTTTGTGACTAGTGTCTTTCACTGAGCACAATGTTTTCAAAGTTTAGTATTGTAGCATGTATTAATATTTAATTCCTTATTATTGGCAAATAATATTCCACTTGAAGGATATATACCCCATTTTATCCATCCATTCATCAGTTGATGGACATGGATTGCTTCCATTTATTGGCTATTATGAATAATGCTGTAATGAACATGGTACAAGTTCTGGTGGGGATGTATGTTTTCATTCTTCTTGGGTATATGTACCGAGCTCCTTATGAGGAACTGTTTTCTAGAGCAGCGGCACCGTTTTATATTACCATCAGCAGTGTATAAGAGTTCTAACTGTTCTACATTCTTCACTCTTTTATTTATCAATAGTGAATAATATTTATTTATTAATATTTAACAATTGTTTAGCTGGATGGATATAAATTTTATTTTATATGTGAAGAAACAAAGACTCAGAAAAAGCATAAATAATCGTACAAAACCACAAGTCTAATAAGTGGTAGAGCTAGTTTTTAGCTCATTTCTAATTTTAAACCTTTACCCTTCATTCATTCTAAAATTGTATATTTTCCTGAAGTAGTTTTGAGGATCATTTACATTTAGCACATATTTGTGTCTACCATGTCTTTGGAGTTGGGGAAGCAATTAACTCAATTTGCTTGTAGTCTGGTGAGATTAAGGTCTCAGAATTGTTTACAGATAGGTCAGCAATTTTAGGTCTATTTGAGGACCCGAAGAAGTTTTGTTTATGTGGCTTTTTGTCTATTGACATACTTAGTATTAGAAATTAAAAGTGAAAATGATTAAACATTTGTTAATTAATTTAAATAACAAATGTGTTGCTAAAATAGTCTTTACAAAAATACCTATAATGTCTAAAAAATAATTTAGTGTGAAGAGTGATATTATCTCACTTTTTTGCACAGTTATTTAATGTCAGGCTTAATGGGACATAGTTGAATTCTCATGTCTGCTCCTGCATTCAATCTGTTGCAATCTGTTGTTTTGGTTGAAGTATGTGAAGCACCATGCATATATGTGTTTAGAAAATGGAGTATTTTAATAACTTTTATAGATAATTATGGATATGCTTCTTTGTAGTATAATTTACAAGTAATATAAAGGTTAACTGCAATTTGGAATCTGAAAGATGATGAGTTCTTCACATTTTATTACATCATTTTAAATTCCATTGGTCTAACATACTTTGAATGGATCTTTTAGCAATGTATGATTTTATGACAACATGGGTTGGTCATTTGGAAAATATTGGATCACTGAGTTATATGGAACTTCTAAATGTTGATGTATTTCATGATACAATATAAAATAATCACATCCACCAATGTCACATTCATAAACAATTTGATTATTGAAAACAAATACAGTCAGTTGTTTTCCTTGAAGTCAAGAGACTCTCTTCATACCATATTTGAGAAAATATATTTTAAAATCCAAGGTATGAAAGCAACCCAAGTGTCTATCCATACATGAATGGATTAAGAAGATGTGGTATATATACAATGGAATATCACTCAGCCATGAAGAAGAATGAAATCTTGCCATTTACAAAAATATGGATACATCTAGATGGTATAATGCTAAGTGAAATAAGTCGGTCAGAGAACAGCAGATACCACATTATTTCACTCACATGTGGAATTTAAGAAACAAAACAAATGAACAAATTAAAAAGGAGAAAAAAAAAGACTCTTAACTATACAGAACAAACTGGTGGTTCCTAGAAGGGAGGTGTTAGGTGGATTGGCGAAATAGGTGATAGGGATTAAAGAGTACGCTTATCATGATGAGCACTGCTTAATGTATAGAATTGTTGAATCATTATATTGTATACCTGAAACTAATATAACACTGTATGTTAGCTATACTTGAATTAAAAAAAAATTAAGTTTGAATGCTATTGTTTTCCTGTCCATTATTCTTTCAAGTAGAAATGGCATTCTATGGAAAAAAGCTATTAGTTTGGATCTCAAAGAATCACACAAATGCTTTTCCTCAGGAAAACTATTGTTATTTTGGTATGTAGCAGAAATACTTTTAAATGGTTTTTTTATTTTTTTTTATTTTTTTTTTTTATTTTTGGGACAGAGAGAGACAGAGCATGAACGGGGGAGGGGCAGAGAGAGAGGGAGACACAGAATCGGAAACAGGCTCCAGGCTCCGAGCCATCAGCCCAGAGCCTGACGCGGGGCTCGAACTCACGGACCGCGAGATCGTGACCTGGCTGAAGTCGGACGCCTAACCGACTGCGCCACCCAGGCGCCCCCAGAAATACTTTATATGTAATTAAAGTATACTCTAAGTTGAGATTTAATAAGATTAATATATTATTTTTACTGTTTCATCAAGAATTTTTAAGTGAAACTGACATTTAAAAAATACCTGGTTACAAAGACTTCAGTGACCACTAACTAGTACAATTCAGTGCTGATGGCTTGATTTCTGATAAGGCATAGTAATTTTAGATAAGGCACCCATAATTTTACTTATTATTGGTTTTACACCATTAGGGCAAATGTCAATGCAGTGAAAAACACAAAAATGATCATAGTAATATTATAAACATAATTTTATGGATATAGCATTCATATAAAAGTGGACCCAGATGATGTCCAAAATACTTTTTGAGAAGTATGAGTCAAGTGATAGATGTAAATATAATGGTAGTGTGGGGAATAAATATTCTCTTTCAAGAAAGTTAAATGTTTATTATTTTTTAAATCTTTGATTATTATTCAGTAATACAAAAGTATTTAAAACATTAATTCACAAGGAAACAAATTTCTTTAAGTATCTTCTCACCTCAAATTCTATGCCCTTAATTTTCCTTAAGTGACCTTCAATAGAAATTATTTTTATATTGGGAAAAAATAACTTCTAAACAATTACCCTTGAGTGAGAGATATTTTATTCTTTTATTTATTTATTTATTTATTTATTTATTTATTTATTTTGGGGACAGAGAGAGACAGAGCATGAACGGGGGAGGGGCAGAGAGAGAGGGAGACACAGAATCGGAAACAGGCTCCAGGCTCCGAGCCATCAGCCCAGAGCCTGACGCGGGGCTCGAACTCACGGACCGCGAGATCGTGACCTGGCTGAAGTCGGACGCTTAACCGACTGCGCCACCCAGCCGCCCCTATTTTATTCTTTTTTTTAATACATGATTTTATTTAGTCTGTCCATTAAAAACGAATATTTGAGAACATTTAATGATATTAATGGATTTCAAATTAAGAGTTCAACTTAATATTTTTACATTTCAATGTCAGGTATTAATCACAGAGATAGTCAAAATAATTATGGCCAAAACTATTATGTCAAAAACTTACAATAAATGCTTGGTGTTAGTCTACACACAATTCAGTTTTTGGTGTAAAGTTTTTTGGCTTCAAGGAAGAACATTTGGTTTGCTTCACTAATGGGAAAATCTCTTAATGCTGGGATGTCATCTTCTTGGTATTTCTTTTGCTGTTGATTTTTAGCATAGTTGTCCATAACTGTATGAATGGAAATGAGTGGAGATGTACTCATCATGTTTATTCCAAATGATAGTACATAACCAATAACTGTAGTAGTGAAGTGGTAGGCAGGCAGTGCAACTGTCCAATATTTTTGAGGCCAATAGGTTTAGTCTAAGGAGTTTAGTCAAGATTCAAGAACAAAAGCCCCTTCAAGACATAGTATGTAGCCAAATTGGGACTTACGGACAAAGCCATAAATTGTGGCAATGGCGATGGTGAATTTTCCACCATTTTCCCTGTGGCTTTAGACAATCTTGTCACACTACAGTCAAGATGCCTGGGGAATAGGGCCTTCCATCCCCCCTCCATGGGTGTATGGGAGTGTGGGTGTTGAGATGTTGTATTCTTAATAATTCTCAAGAATTGTATACTATCACTTATAAATGTACATTATTGCACAATATAATATAGAAATAATATAAAGTATAACATAAAATTTTCTCTCTGTTCTACCCGTCAGCCTATTTTTAAAATAGCATTTTTAAAATAAAAATGTGTTATGCAACTTGCTTTTTTAAAAACTTAATATAGATTTATCTCATTCTTGAGGATAAAATTTTTGTGGATATCTTGTGGATATCTTGAGGATAAAATTTAAAAGAGTACATTGAAGATACTCAGTAAATATTTGTTAAATGAATGAATGAATTCTTTACATTATCTTAAGAGCTGCCTGCGTAATATACCCAGATCAATGAAGAATAATTTGTTTATCCATTCCTCTTTTGATAAACATCCACTTATTCCTGGCTTTCAGTTTTAAAGTAACACTACAGAAGAGAAAAAGGGTGGAAGAATGCTTCAGGCAATATGAATAGCATGGATGATGAGACCTAGAAATGTGAGAGAGAAATTACTTTTCTGGGGAATTTCATGTTTTTAGTGAAAGTAGTGTGCATGTGTGTGTGCATTTGTGGTTGAGGGGGGCAAGTGTTAAAGCTGGTCAGGAAAAGTGAAAGATGGGATGAGATGGGCAAGCAAGTGCAAAATCATAAAGGGGGTTATGTAGCCATTTAAGAAAAAGTCTGGGGGCACCTGAGTGGCTCAGTTGATTAAGTGTCCAACTCTTGATTTTGGCTCAGGTCATGATCTCATGGTTGTGGGATCAAGCCCCACGTTGGGCTCTGAATTGAGTGTGGAGCCTGCTTGGGATTCTCTCTCTCGTCTCACTCTGCCCCTCCTCTGCTCACGGACACCCTTTCTCTCTCTCTCTCTCAAAATAAATAAACATTAAGAAAATTAAATAGTCTGGACTTCATTAGTGGAGAACCATTGAAGAGTTTAACTGGGTGAGTGACAGGCTCAGGCCTGGATTTACAACTTCCATCCTCATCTGTGCAGATGTTGGAATAAAGTGATATTTTGTAGTCAGTGACAGTTGTCTTATTTTAGAACTTTATTAAAAGTTCTAATTTGAAAAGCTATATCATAATCCTGTATCATGTAACTTGTGTTCACTGTTAGGATAGATTCTAAAATGGATCTTTAACATAGCCATTATATGACTATATCAGCAAATATTTATTGAATGTTTACTATGTGTGGCACTGTTCTAAGTGCTTCACTTGTATTAATTTGTATTAACTTATTTGATCTATACAATACTGAATTTTATAAGAGAAATCAATAAGATCGAAGTTATAGCCTTAGGAAATAGTGGAACTGAAATTTAAAAGTAGGCAATCTGGCTCCAGAGTCCATGCTGTTAAACATTTCACCCTACAGCTTCCTAAATCAGATTATTCCTATAATATGTAAACAAAACCCAGTGGACTTACATATGAAACTGTTAGTCAAAAAATCCAGTTACATTTGTTCATATACAGAGTGACATAAGTTCAACTTATATGTTCTGCTTTTATTCCATTTTTTTCTTCTGTAAACACAAAGCAAAAATATATTTTGCGAATTAGTTTGCTGATGTTAATTATAGTGTCACATTATAAAAGAAAACAGTTTTTAAATTTGGTCAAGTTCCTCTAACTGAAAAAAAATCACATCTGAAAAATAATGCTGGATATCAATTAATCCAGCATTAATTGATATACCCATTAGATATATATGGGTATATATGTATTGTTGATTAAGAAGAAGAGCTGTAAAGCAACCAGAGAGTTTATTTGGGGTCTTAGGGAATGCAACCTGGGAGACACAGAATCCACAGAAATCGAAAGTGTGCTCCAAGTTAGGAACGGGAATGCAGGCTTACAATGGCAAAAGACATAAGGTTGTGTAACTTGTTTTGAAAGAATTATGATTGGCACTGGCAGAGTTTAAACTGACTACCTAATACACAATTGGTTATTTAGCTAATAGGCTTTACATCATTTCTATTTCAGTTCAAATTAGAAGGATGTGTTCAAGGAGGTGGTGGAGTTGCAACTGACAAATTGCAGTTGACAAAAGTAAAAAATTCATGGTGTTCTGACAGCTGAAGCAGGAGACACGCATAGGTCCTCGTTGTCCTTTTGACACTATTTTGAAGGACTCTCCTAGCAGTGGTTATTTCATTTTGAATCTTCTTTCACATGTATATGTATATGATATGTTTACATTTATAGTTCTTGGTCACATAAATTGCTTTTTCTCGTGCTACCAAGATACTAATGATCTTTACAGATACAGGCAAGATTGAATGATTTTCATAAAAAAACTAAAATTGCAGAGAGTGTCTATACTCACAGAATATTTCTAGATTATAGCCTATAACATAGCTGATAGGACTGGAATCCTTAACAGATTATCTAGTCCAACACCCTCATTTTACAGGTGGGGAAATGGAGGCTCAAAAAGCTGCTTGTACAAAGTGGCAAAAGTAAAACTAGAACCCAGATATCAGGATTTATGTTCCAGTTACTTAACACTATACAACTTGATAATCAAATATTTTTATATGCTCTGTTAACTCTTATTACACAGCTTGAAAATTATAAGATGAACATCATACTGTTTTTGGGTTTTTTTTTTCTATTTCTGTCATTCTCTATGTACTAGCCAACAAGAAACTTGTGAAATATATACTTACGTGATTTATCTGGCCTCAGCCTGAGTTTTATCTGTTCAATCTTTATCAGTTTCTGCATTTCTTTTATCCTACATTCCCAAAATGCCACTGATTTTTTAAAATCACTTTTCTGAAAAAGAGAGAGAGAGGCAAGCCAAGAAACAGACTCTTAACTATAGAGAACAAACTGTACCAGAGGGGAGGTGGGGTGGCGGATGGTGAAATAGGTGATGAGCATTAAGGAAGTGCACTGGTTGTGATGAGCCTGCTGATGTTATGAAAGTGCTGAATCACTATGTTGTACACCTGAAATTAATATTACACTGTATGTTAACAAGTTGGAATTTAAATAAAAACTAAACAAAAAAAGAGACACTTGTGGATTTTCAGCTGCACAGGAGGTCAGCACCTTTAACCTGTGTTGTTCACAGGACATCTGTAGTATATGATCATACTGAAGAAAAACATTTGCCAGTTAAAAACAGACTCAAGTTAGATTGCCCCCTTTCAAATCTTTTTGTTCTGCTTATTTTTTTCACAGTGTTATGCTCCTTTTTTCCCACTTGACATTATCACACAGGCATTTTTTTCAGTTTTAAAAGGCTTTTCCTAAAAATAGTTAAAAATCTGACTTGCCTCTGTGTAATCAGCACCTGAATACAGATAGCCCTGTTCACTTCATCACTTCACTACAATTGGACTTTCCATTTGTGATTAAGTTTTTCACTGTCATCAGTATTGTTTCAGTGAATATCTTTTTTTAAAATATTTATTTTTGAAAGAGCACGAGCAGGAGAGGGACAGAGAGAGAGGGAGAGAGAATCAGAAGCAGGCTCAGTGCTGTCATTGGAGAGGCCGATGTGGGACTCAAGTTCAACAACCTTGAGATCATGACCTGAGCTGAGATCAAGAATTGGACGCTTAACTGACTGAGCCACCCAGTGCCCCTCAGTGAATATCTTTCAACACATAGAATTTTATCCTTAAGAATGTAATCTCAAATAGAGAAAATCTTGTTAGAAATGAAAAAAAAAATAAAATCACTTTTTGTTATGATGCCTTGTTTCCTGAGGAACTTAAGACCAATGTTCTTGATATAGTTCTTGCCCTTATTTAAAGGAAATTAGGATCTGGAGAACCCCTCAGGCACTCAGGTTTTTTAATATAAGAGCCAATGAAAACCAAAGATTCTTGTGGCCCATAATATTCCAGTTGTTAAATTTGATCAGTGGTGGGCACTGAAATCTTTCCAAGTCCATATGTAACTGTTTACCTATGAAACATCCTGATTTTCTAGTTCTTAAAAAGTATCATTTAAACTCCGATTAATCTCTGTAACCCAGCACATATGAAAACTTCCATGCTGAGGTTTCAGAGTGAAAATTTTAGTATCTTTGGACAAGGTGTGCTTTTGAAAATATTTCCCTATTGATTGCTTCTGTCATTGACTAGCATTCCATTGTTAGATTACATGATAAGCTTGAGGAAGTCTAAATAAGAATCAATATTGCTTTTTAAATGGATAGAGGAAAATGATTACCAAAATCAACTATCTTGCAAAAATGATTTTTTTAAGTTTATTTATTTATTTTGAGGGAGAGGAAGGGAGGGAGAGCGGGGGAGTGTGTGTGCAAGGGAGGGACAGAGAGAGAGGGAAAGAGTAAATCCCAAACAGGCTCTGTGTTGTCAGCATGAAGCCTGACTCAGGGCTTGATCTCAGGAGCAGTGAAATCATGACCTGAGCTGAGGTCAAGAGTTGAGCACTTAACCAGCTGAGCCACCCAGGTACCCCAAAATGATTTAAAGTGGATTATTTCACTTGAGTTTTTCAGAGGTGGCATGTTACAGTGAAAGGATCAGGACTTCTATGTTCTAGTCCTAACTCAAATTACCTTTATGACATCAGGCATATCACTTTCCCTTCTGGCTTTCAGCTTCCTGATTTGTAAAATTTGGGAGTTGAATGACTTCTTTGATTCTTTACAATATTGATTTTCTGAGTCTATGATCATTTAAATAAGTATACTTTAAAAAGACACTTCAAGTTATTTTTTTAGATAATTTTTTGAAAAATCACCTTTACATGTAGATTAATGGTGGTAAAACCAGTGATGGAAAATATGGGGAACAAACAGTGATAGGGAAAAATGTGAGGTATTTTTCTTTTTTTTATAATGCTCCCTTCCCCCCCCCCAAAAGTCTCAGATAGGCAGTGAGCTTTGTAACAACTGTTTGCTTATGTTCAAATTGGGAAGTACATTTGGAGCTATATACATATACACATACCAGACATGCACACACACACACACACACGCACACGCACACACGCACACACACACACACACACACACACATGCACTCTCTCCCTTCTTCCAGTTCTGTTCTTAGGTGTATGGGGTCAACCTGGGACTTCAGTCAGGGGAAAATAAGCACAATGTTACTCTAATGCTAATAAGAACTGTAAAACTTCAAGATAAGAAAATGTATTCTCGGAATATCAGTCTAAAAGAATTGGCTGTTTTTGAAGTGGAAAGATAAATAGGTTTGAATTTAGGTTTTAAGATCTGTCTGTGTGATTTTAAGTAAATCTTGTGTCCTCTTTGTCTTTTCTTCCTTTGCAAATTGGTGATGACGATAATAATAGCTGCCTTACTAGGTGGTTTTAAGGCTCAATGTATGTGAAAGCACTTTCTAGTACCTTTTTAGTTGTTTTGAATTTTGGTTAATTTTTTCATTTAAATTCAAGTTAGTTAACATACAGTGTAGTATTGGTTTCAGAAGTAGAACCCAGTTATTCATCACTTACATATAACACCCAGTGCTCATTTTTATCACCCATTCAGCCCATTCTCCCACCCACTTCTGCTTCAGCAACCCTCACTTTGTTCTCTGTATTTGAGTCTCTTATGGTTATAGTTGTTTTGATTTTTATTATGTCTAGCCTATTTTCATGTACAGAGTAGTGGAAACAATGTTATCATTCATGTATACTTACCTTATACAAATGAAATATTTAATAATGTTCCATATCCATTTTGATATAAGGCCATTTTTATGATAGACTTTTATCACTTTAGTAACTCAAATAGAAGGTTAAAATGAGTAGCCTATTACTGAATAATTACTGTATATTTTTTATCTTGGTAGAGTTACTAACCTGGTAGAATTTCTACCATGTTTCTTATTTTACAATGATAATGAAATGAACCATAGTAATAATAATATACCTCACCCTTGCTGATGATCTCAGTCTTGTATTTCTTGGGTTGCCAGAGTAAACTGTTATTGGCTCTTTCCAAATGGCCTTAACTGCTGTTGATTATTCAGTTCATCTGACCAAATGGAGGGAACAAAAGAGTATATATAGTCAACTCTTGATTACCTGTGTTCTCAGTTGCACAGATAATTCCAAACAGCAACTACTTCAGATGTTTATATTTAGTTCATGAATGGATTTAAGAGCTTACATTTAAATATAGCCATGTCTGATAATCTGGGAATTCACTTGTCTTTGACTTGTTGCAATGATAATTAAAACTTGGAAGTGTTTTCCCTAACTCTAAAATATTTTTTATTGCCTAGAATACATTGGCCCCCAACTCTAACTTGTGGATCTTCTTGGGAGAGTCTTGTTTATTTGTTTCCTTCCTCTCCTTGACATACAAAAGACTCACATGTGCTTGAGTCACTTTTGCTCCTTTTTTTTTTCTTTCTGCTCTGAGTAGGTGAATCCACTCTCTGCTTAAAGTTGGAAAACTAAATTTTTATACATTTGTTAATAGTTATTGTTTAACTGAATTTGGTTCCAAATTCACACCAAATTATTTAGTTCTATTGACATTGTAGAGATTTAACACTTGCCTTTGGATTTACGCAGTTTTGAAATATCTTAATTGATGTTCACTTTAGTATTTAGATTTTTTTTCCTTAAAAAAAAAAAAGATTTTCTGCTGCCTCTGATAGAACTTTTACAACTATGAACTAACACTGTTACAACGTAACTCTGGTATCCCTACAAAACAGTGCCTGAAAAATTCCAGAAATGGCAGAGTCCTTTTTCCCAAATCACACTTAGTAGATTTTCCTGTATTTTGGTGTTTGCTTCCTTTCCCAGTGCCTTTTAAATCTTCACTTGGTTTAGATCCTTCAGTTGTTAAAAAATTATTGATGGTCTTTATAATAATCTACACTTTATAAAATACATTTATTTATGGGATCCGGGTAGGAATTATATTTAATTTAATTGTACTTAATTTCAATTCCACTATACTTGGTAATATCTGGTTAGAACTGCCTGTGTGTAAGCTTGAAAATTAGTTTAGGACTCAATTGTAGCTCAATTCTGGAGGTATAAGGGGTTTCTTTCAATTCTCCTATTAATATAATTTGGGAATTACTTATTTTTCTATGTTGGGAAGAAGTTTGGTAAACAATGTTGTGTTGATTTCCTAGAAACTTAACTATAAACTCTCTGGAATAATTGTAGGCATGTAGATTTTTTGTAGGACTGAGGGAAATACTTTTCTCATAGAATTTACTCAAAGGCCATTGACTCTATGGTTTTTGTTGACTATAAGTCTGGTATAAATTTCCAAAAGTTTGGTTGACTTTTCAACTTAAAATAAACCAGGAAAGTTTTGGTTTACTGTTTATATTCTAGATAGGACTTTCCTTTTTTTCCTTTACAATAATTTTTATTACTTCTTCATTAGATATATAACCCAAGGCCTCAGAATCTTCAGAAGCAAATGCAGGTTTTTCACTGATGTATGTGTTGGTATATTTATCATATGAAACAAGAACTTGTGCTTAATATCAAAATTGAAATTTTAAATGACAGATTGGTATAAGATTTAGACATTTAAATATTCTTATCATTTTCAGATGGACATTTTTGTGTTGTTTGGCTTATTACTAAGTAAAATTATAAGCTTGTCTCTTCTAAACTGAGAAAAATTAGCATGACCTTGTATCTCCTTAATTGGGAATTACATTTCATGGAAAATTGATTGACTATTTCTATGAATGCTATATTAAGAACTTCTCTTCAGAATACTTGGCAAATAAAGAGCATTTGTACCAGCTTTATGAAACTAAGATTATATTGTTAGGATTACTCTAGATGATGGGTCTATTATATCTATATTTGTTTATTTTGAATTTCTGCATATGTTCAATAGTGATGAATTGAGCCTAATTATTCTATAGAATTTCATCATCCATATTTCAGGCTTACCAAAAACATAAAATTCATGTAGAATTTTTACAAAATTTAGCAACTTTAGGGTTCTGTTTAGGTAGCATTATTTAGAAACTGACATTAAGTGAGAATAAGTTATGACTATATTTGATTGCCTGGTTTACACCTGTGTTCTTGATGTACTATTTCACAGTGCCTCCATTCATTTAATAAATGTCTTAATTTGGATGACAAATTATCTGAATTAATTCACATAATTTCTTTCAACAAGTATTTGTTAAAGATCTACTATGTGTCTGGACCTGTTTTAGGTACTGGGGAAATAGCTAATAGTAGACAAATTAAAAGACAAATGACATCAAGTAAATGTCATTTGGTAATCAGGTAAATTGTCTTTGTCATGGAACACAACAAAAATGAAATATGTCATTCTTGCACAATAATTGAGTACTGCTGGAATCACAGCACATTAAAAAGACAGAAAGACAATGAAATATCACCTCACACCTGTCAGAATGACTAAAATCAACAGCACAAAAAAAACAGGTGTTGGCAAGGATGTGGAGAAAGGGGAACCCTCTTGCACTCCTGGTGGGAATGCAGACTGGTGCAGCCACTCTGGAAAACACTATAGAGGTTCCTCAAAGAGTTAAAAATGGAGCTACCCTATGACCCAGCAATTCCACTACTAGGTATTTACCCAAAGAATAAAAAATACTAATTCAAGGGGATACATGCACCCCAATGTTTATAGCAGTATTATCCACAAAAACCAAATTATGGAAACAGACTAAGTGACCATTGAGTGATGAATGGACAAAGAAGATGTAGTATATATATGCAATGGAATATTACTCAGCCATAATAAAGAAGGAAATCTTGCTATTTGCAATGACATGGATAGACCTGGAAAATATTATGCTAAGTGAAATAAGTTAGTCAGAGTAAGATAAATACCATATGATTTCACTCATATGTGGAATTTAAGAAATAAAACAAATGAGTAAAGCGGGGGGACAAAGCACGTGAGAGGCAAACCATGAAATAGACTCTTAACTATAGAGAACAAACAGAAGGTTACCAAAGGGGCGGGGGGTGGGGGGGGCAGTGAAATAGGTGATGGAAATTAAAGTGTGATGAGCACCGGGTGTTGTATGGAAGTGTTGAATCACTATATTGTATATCTGAAACTAATATTACACTATATGTTAGCTAACTGGAATTTGAATGAAAACTTTAAAAAGAAAAAAAATTAGGTCAGAAGCAAAAAAATAACAGAAAGGACCTATCAACATTTTTAGAGAGGTTAAGAGATATACTATAGATGTGTCAAATAGGATGGTAAGAATGCATTATTTTTAAAAAGTCAGTGAGTAGTTAAATTTTTTCAACTTTGTTTTAAACTGGTAGGTGTAGAAGAGACAAGCTGGAAATACTCATTTAACTTAATTATAATTGTTTTTTTTTAATTTTTAAAAATGTTTATTTATTTTTGAGAGAGAGAGAGAGAGAGAGAGAGAGAGAGGCAGGGTGCGAGTGGTGGAGGGGGCAGAGAGAGAGGGAGACACAGAATCCAAAGCAGGCTCCAGGCTCCGAGCTGTAAGCACAGAGCCCAGCGCGGGACTGGGAGTCATGAACTGTGAGACCATGACCTGAGCCGAAGTTGGACGCTTAACCAATTGAGCCACCCAGGCGCCCCAGTTATAATTGTTTTTGACAAGTAGAGCAGAAATCTCAAATGAGGTTGCTTGTCACTTGTTAAAGCTTATTAGTACACCTGTTAATAAAGAAACTATAGAGAGTGAATCAGCTGAATAAAATCTTGGCTAGTGGAGGTATGCAAAACGTAGCATTAGCAAGCTGCATAGGAGGCATAGAGTTTAAAATGTTGCGAGACACTGACCTGGATCATAGATAGTAAAATAGGCAGGGTCACCTTTCCAATTTTTGAATTCAATCAAAGAATGTATTTTGTATTAAAAAAGAATACTTTCTTAAAACGTTCCCCTAAAAAAGCTTTGGTGGCATAAGAACAGCTGAATGGGTTGGCCAATCAACTGTATGTAACTTTTTTTGTAGTTCTTTCTTTCAGCTATTAAAAATTAGAGGGGTACCTAGGTGCCTCAGTCAGTGGTTGTATTGGTTTCTGCTCAGGTCATGATCTCACAGTTTTTGGGATTGAGCCCAACAGAGAACCCTGCATCAGGCTCCCCACTGACAGCACAAAGCCCAGTTGGGATTCTCGCCCTCCCTCTCTATCTGTCCCTCCCTTTCCTTCTCCTCTCCCTCTCCCTCTCTCTCAAAATAAGTAAATAAACTTTAATAAAAAAAGAATTAGAAACTGTTTTCTGATTACAGTATCTTGCTATATAATTCAGTTTTATTGCAGAAAGGTGATGTTAGAAAGGGTTAATACAATAATATAAGTCCCTTTGAAATGTTTTTTGTATAATTACTTATCCACATAATTTATGTAGTCTTTCAGTTGATTCTACCTTCTAAATTGTATTTGGTGTTCAGAGAAGTGTTTAAATTTTTTTTTTCATACAGTTAAAAATTTAATTTCTAGGTATAACATCTTCTGAGTAGGGAATTTTCCAATCTGTTTATGTAGACTCAGTCCTCTTAGTCATTAGATTTTATTAATTATTTACAACATTTTAAATAATATTAAATTATAATTTTCCTAAATATAAATTAGTTTGCCTTTTAATACCATTAAATCTACCAACAAAGTGTTTAACTTTTAAAAAAATGCAAAAAAGGACTTCATGAAGACTGTGTGAGGTCATTGTCTTCAACTAGTTGTCATTTTTTTCCCCCTAGAAACATTTGTGTTTTACTGGAAAAAGCCTGGGCTTGGGGATCAGATCTTCTGGCTTAGAATCATGGCTCTATTGATTACAAGCTATGTTATCTTGGACATATTTTAATCTTATTTAGCTCATTTTCTTAAGTTTGTTGAAACAGATAAAAATGCTAAGTACTAACACTTACACATAGGAAGTATTTGGACCATCATACGTGCTCAAAAAAATGTATATAGAATCTGTGTCTACATTTCTTTAGTTTTTCAAATTTCATTATTTATCTCCTTTAATTGGATTTGATTTTCTACTGCTTACATAGCAGTGGAGATGATTTTCAATTTCAGACAGTTAACAGTAGTAACTAAACTGGCAGCAACTCAGATATGGCTCAAATACTGCTGAAGTCTAGAGCAATTCCATCTGGTTTATCCATTGCTGTGGCTACCTATCTCCAACTATTCTGGGAGCTAACAATTTAGATAGAGTTGGTTATGAGTTCATTTCAACTTTATTGAGCACAAAATAAGTGGTAGGCACCGGTAGTTAATTTGTGCTTTGTCATGGAGATGAATCTTACACAGAGCCTGGCCTTCAATGGCAGTCAGGTAGAAGTACCCCTTGTGGCCTATCATTTGCTCTTCCTCCCCACCACTTTTCTCTATAGAATTATGGATGGCGCTAAGATTCTTATCTAATTCACAGCAGGGGTTTTAAACCTGGGTGGGGAGCCAACAGAATCCATCAGACAGGATGTACTTAAGATCTGTGCGTTTGCAGAGCCTGCCTCCTCTGCAATTCCTCTGGGACTACTGGAGTTGTAACACCTTTTACAAGCAAAGTTCTTTTTAAATATCACTCTTAAATGCAACAGTTGCAATCATCTTCTTGTTGCCTTTTCAGATTTTTATCTCTTCAAAAGGTGGCGTCTGGCACTACTGAGGTTATTTTTCAGCACTACCACATTGACTGTGGCATTCTATTCCCTATAAGGCTCAGATATTAATACGTTTTTTTCTTCTTCTCTGGATCACATGGCCAACTTTTGCCTTCAAGTTAAAAAAATTAAAAATCCTTATTTATTCACGTGACAATGGTAAAACCATAAATTTTAAAGTTGCATTAGAAAATGATTTTTATAAACTTGTTTTAAAATTCCATTTGAAACCTGCAAGTATTATATGAAGTGATCCTAACTCTTTTAAAATCTTGAATCATGCTTTTCTATGCATTTGTAAGAGAATGTCCCAGTATGAAAATAGGACATCCTATTTGTGACTAAACTGATCTTTGTTTATAGGCTGAACAAACATACATTGACTTTTAATGTAATTGTGAAAAGAAAAAGGCCTTGAAAATGTTTAGAAATATTTTGTTCATGTTTACTTTAGCATGTTAAAAATCATCTGTGATGGGATATCCTTAACCACTTCTGGACTGAGGTTTTAATTGTCTTTCTTTCTTTCTTTCTTTCTTTCTTTCTTTCTTTCTTTCTTTCTTTCTTTCTTTCTTTCTTTCGTATTCCTTAATATTTATGCCCTGAATATTATGGATTTTACATGGGAAACATTAGATAACATTCAAAAAACTCTCTAAATGTAATGTGTTGGTTTTTAAAAAATTTTTTTTAAACATTTATTTATTATTGAAAGACAGAGAAAGAGCGTGAGCAGGGGAAGGGCAGAGAGAGAGGGAGACACAGAATCCAAAGCAGGCTCCGAGCTGTCAGCACAGAACCCGACACGGGGCTCAAACTCACAAACTGAGATCATGACCTGAGCCGAAGTCAGATGCTTAACTGACTGAGCCCTGTAATGTATTTTTATAATAAGATGATGATAGCACCTATTGAACCCAGAAATCAATGTTGAAGTCAAAATAGTGAACAAAAAGAACTTGCTACTTATCCAACTGTATTCAGCTATTAAAGCACAATCAGACACAGCAAATTCAAAATCAATATGAAATTTCCATTTCCTCTTTACGAACTCATAATTCAAGTTTGTAATGGTGGAATCTGTATTACTGGCCTGCTCTCTGATCAGATACTCAGTACAGTGATTTGGGAATCTGTGAACTATTTGTGATTCAGTAAAAACTCAAATAAGCAATCTCCTTTAGTTGTTGTTCAGTTTTGTTTTAATTTAAAGTTTTTAGCATACCTTCTGATTTCAAAGTCTTAGCACTAACAATAGCTAGGTCCACTGGGATGTCCTGATGCCTATGGACAAAACAGGAGGAAAAAAAATGGCATGGACTGGGCTATCTAGATTGCTGATCAAGTAATTAGGGGCACACCTAACTAGGTGGGGGATTTGAGAAGGAGTCTAAAGGCCACCAAGAGCCAGAGAACTAGCCAAATCAATCTGTTGGGGAAAACTAAAATTCCAATATTTGAGAGTTTAGGGACACTTACTAGGTCTGATTGCATTCGTTCAAACATAGGAATACAGGTGGGGAGTCCTCAGCACCAGGAGTTTAGAATTTGGAGAAATAAGATTAGGTGGAGAAAAAGAGAGAGTATGGGAGTGAGAGATTGGATTGGTAATGAAAAGCAACTACAAACAATGGTAGATATGTGTGTCTTGTGCTGAAAGGTCAACAGAGCTAAGTGCTAGTGGATTGAGCTATCTTAAAGAACAAAAGGTGTCAGGGGCACCTGGGTGGCTCAGTCGGTTGAGCATCCGGTCCGTGGGTTCAGGTCCCATGTCGGGCTCTGTGCTTACAGCTCAGATCCTGGAACCTGTTTCGGATTCTGTGTCTCCCTCTCTCTCTGCCCCTCTTCAGCTCGCTCTCTCTCTCAAAAATAAGTAAACTTAAAAAAAAAACAAAAAAAACAAAATAAAACAAAACAAAACAAAACAAAACAAAAGTGTCATATATCCTTCCCTAGGTAAATTCTTTCATTTTAGTAAGGACCTCAGGAAACATTGTATTAAACACACACACACACACACACACACACACACACACACATACACGCAACCTAAAAAACAAACCTCTGATAGAATTTCAGCTACATTGTCGGGGTGAAGTTGTTTTTAGAAGGTGGATCATTTAGGAGTACTATTCTCCATTCATCATAGGGTTAAGAGGGCAGACTTTGTAGCCAAACTGCCTGATTTTGAATCTTAGACATATAACTTAATAGCTTAGGACTTGGGCAAATTGCTTGACCTTTTTATGCCTCGGTTTCCTTATCTTTAACATGCGGATAACACTATGACCCACTGCATAGGATTATTGTGAGGAACAAACAAATAAATATATAGAAAGCTCTTCCTAAGCAGTTGCTTAAAAAGCAATTGCTATATAAGTTTAAGCAATTATTATTGTACAATCACGCATATTGGGCTAGGGAAAGGATTCCCTTGATTTACACTAGGCAAGTTGTAAATACCGGAAACGGGGAAGGATATGGTGTGTTTGTACAAGCAACTGTTCTAAGCCTTAGTTGTATCAGAGAGGTTCCTCAGTCCTTAGTAGGAAAACTTCCTACACTTCTCCAGGTAACTTCCTCTTGGCTAGCACCTGACCATCTCAGCCGGCAGCCACAGTGCACCCTAAGACAGCAGCACACTTGATGTGTGCAAATATTTGAGTGTATTTCCTCAGTCTTTCATCAGTGTTGTAAATTTTGTATCTGGAATGTTTGGGAATGCCATGGTCTACAAAATCTTTGTATTTGGATTTGGAACCAGGAGGCCATATGCTTGTTGAGGAGAGAGGTTTTGGAGAATAAAACATAGCAGGGGATCTTGACTGCCAGGCAGGGTGCTAATTTCCTGAGTAACTCCAAGCATATCACTTAAATCAAGATCTATTTTTACATCTGTAAGTTGTCAAAGTTCAATTTACTTACCTCTTTGGTTTTCTAATTGCCTAGCCTAGCTTTTAAAATTATTTTGTAAATAAAGCCTTACTGAGAATTTGAGCATTTCTCAGTCTTACGTGGCATTAAAATTCTAGGTCCCTTAGAGCATTACTCCTGACTTTTAGAAATTTCCCACGATGTATTCTAACTCTGATGTAAGGAAAGATACCTCTTCCTTCACCTCCAGACTTCCTTGGATTAGGAATCAGAAGGCCTGAATTCATATCCAATCAAATGATCTCTGGTCAAGTTTCTTTACTTTTTGAAAGCTTGGGGTTTTGTCTGTGAGATGAAAGTAACAATGCGACATTTGGGATGAGGATTAAATAAGGTAACACATAAAATTTCTTAAGACAATACTTTGCTAAATAAGGTCTTTTTTTCTTAATCTTTCCTTTCCTGCCTCCTAATTCTGATGGAACTTCTTGAGAAAGAGCCAATTCTATATTCAGCACTGTTGAAAAAATTCTTTTATTGTTTTTTTTCCCTAAAGGACCAAAGAATTCCATGTTTCTGAAAGGCCAAATATTACAGTTTTTATGTGCGAATTATGGAGATGTAGCCATTGACCAGTTATCATCCATAGAGAACAGTGATGTAAAGGCAGCCTGTCTTCTGCTGAAGGAGGGATGTTTCAGGATACCTTCATTTCCGGATCCCAAAAGGATGAGCTAATAAAGCACAACGGGCTGAAGGCCCAGCTGTGAGGTTAGGAGCCTAGATGGCAGGATTCCATGGATTGTTCTTGCTCTTTTGGGATCTGCAACATGAATAGACCTCAGTTGATCCAGGAATAGACTTCCTTTTGCAGCTAGAGAGAGAGGAAGCTGAAGGAGAGGTGAGTGTGCCTGGAATAGACAGGGGAGTTTGATCTTAATTTAGGGAGTTCCTGGGTATTCTTGTCTTGTTTGTACACAGTAGATTTTAATAACATTTTAAATGAGAGTTGTTTACATTTTAGGAGGGAAATTCTCATACATTTGGTGGGGAAAAAAACAAAAACAAAAACAAAAACCAAAGACAGTCTGTACCTCACTCAGTCCATGAGCCACATTTCCTGTGTAGTGGTCCCTAAGTGATTCCTAGGAGCACAATCACTGCATTTATTAAACTTTTATTTACTAAGAAATGGACAGTAGCATATGGGAGCAATGACAATAGCTGACTGATGAGAAAACAAAGAAATTCCAGTATTTTGCTGTTTTGAAAAAAGTCATTCAGAATTTAGTCATATTGGTTCAGCTGTTGTAACCAAAGACTGATAAGATAATAGAGGTCTTTGTGGTGGTTTTGTACTGAAATCCTTTATCTTTATGATGCACTGGGGCCCTTTAGAGTGGAAAGCTTTTCAAACTGCTGTTGGATTCAGAACTCAAATTAGCTGCTGGTACACTGGGACAGGGGTTCCTTTCTCAGGCAGTCACCACAAAGTAACTTTTATCAGGGGACCTTCTGATAGATTGTTAGTTTCTTTAGCTTACCCTATTTATTTTTTGTTGACTTTTTGCTGCCCTATTTTGTGACATTTAAAAGAAGGCTATATCAAAAAAGGCCAATGCTAAATGATGGACTGTGCTTGTGAAGTGGGGACATCACAGCCCATCTGATGTGTGAGGAGTCTGCAGCATGAGCACAGCAGTTTAACCAGGTTACCTGTGGGCAGAAAAGATCAAATGCAGCTTTCTTTTATGACCAGCATTGTATTTTGGCTTTCTTCTCAAACAATGTCCATTTGAAAAAAAAAAAAAAAATTAGAACTAACCAGGGAATTCACTCTTAAGAGCTTTTCTTTTCAACTTAATTTAAAATCTTTCTGGATTGTTGGCTGAGTTCTTTGGTTGATGCTGCTTTGAAATTACTGCTAAGTGCTTTAATCTTTCTAGGATTGATGTGGAGAAGTGTGTCTCCATCAGAACTCCACTCCAGTGTCACTGCCTTCCCTCCCCATCATTCTGAACACACATACTTGTAGTTCACCAGGTTTCTTGTAATTTCATTGTTAAGTCTTATTAAGCTTATTATAGTGATGTGTGATTCAATGACTGAGCACGTTTAGGTGGAAGTCTTGTTTTAAATTCCCTGAGACACATTTCTAGATAATGCCATTTGTTGATGTTCGTTTTATTTGGCTTGGTACACATTACGTTTTATTTATTTATTTTTTATTTTTTATTTTTTTCAACGTTTTTTATTTATTTTTGGGACAGAGAGAGAGCATGAACGGGGGAGGGGCAGAGAGAGAGGGAGACACAGAATCGGAAACAGGCTCCAGGCTCCGAGCCGTCGGCCCAGAGCCTGACGCGGGGCTCGAACTCACGGACCGCGAGATCGTGACCTGGCTGAAGTCGGACGCTTAACCGACTGCGCCACCCAGGCGCCCCTATACACATTACGTTTTAACACCATTTCCCTTCATTTCCTAAGAGTGAAGAGATAAAAACTATGCAGAGAAACTCACAAAATTTAATTTGGCCAACTCGGTGAGTGAGCTTCTCCCTTCCCTCTTTTAGTCTGTCTCTCTTCCCACTGCTGTGCTGGTTTCTGGGTTTTCTCATTAGAAAAACTGAGTTATCACCACATATGTTATCACTTGCAGGGG